>NC_042979.1:32768255-32823255 GCF_901001165.1 Salmo trutta
GTAATGCATGCAGAGCAGAATTAGGTAGCCGCTAATTATCAAAATCCAGAAAAGAGACGTTAAATTCTACAACCACCTAAAAGGAAGCGATTCCATAACAAAGCCATCACCTACAGAGAGATGAACCTGGAGAAGAGTCCCCTAAGCAAGCTGGTCCTGGGGCTGTGACTGACCCAAACTTAAGGAAAGCTTTGACTATGTACAGACTCAGTGAGCATAGCCTTGATATTGAGAAAGGTCGCCGTAGGCAGACCTGGCTCTCAAGTAAAGACAGGCTATGTGCACACTGCCCACAAAATGAGGTGGAAAATGAGCTGCACTTCCTAACCTCCTGCCCAATGTATGACCATATTAGAGACACATATTTCCCTCAGATTACACAGATCCACAAATAATTAGAAAAGAAACCCGATTTTGATAAACTCCCATATCTACTGGGTGAAATACCACAGTGTGACATCACAGCAGAAGGATTTGTGACCTGTTGCGACAAGAAAAGGTCAACCAGTGAAGAACAAATACCATTGTAAATACAACCCATATTTATGCTTATTTATTTTCCCTTTTTTACTTCAACCATTTGTACATCGTTACAACACTGTATATATATACATAATATGACATTTGTAATGTCTTTATTCTTTTGGAACTTGTGTAATGTGTGAGTGTAATGTTTACTGGTCATTTTTATTGTTTATTTCACTTTTGTATATTATCTACCTCACTTGCTTTGGCAATGTTAACATATGTTTCCCATGCCAATAAAGTACAGCTAATATCTTCCAGAAGGCAGAAAGAGCGAGATCATTTGGTCCAGTTCCTTCTCTCTATTACCCTCTATACTACTACTAAACTTTGGCTCTTAGCCTGATTTGTTAAGACTGTAACATCCCCCCCCCCATCAACACATTTTAGATTAGGAACTAGGAACATTACGAGCATGTTCTGTCAAACCCACAGACATTTTCTGAGCTGATGATGTGTTGGGAAAGAACGAGTGTAGACATGCTATCATTAAGCAGACGTGGAAGAAGTGATTCATTAGAGGATGGAGGGGCTGAAACAGAGAGATTCTGTGCTGTGGTTGTTTCCCATCTTCTCTTCAGGGATTATAAATAGACGAACAGACCAACGGGACAGTTGGCTTCTCTCAACATGTCCTTACCTCTGACTCTAATGTTCAGACTCCTACGTCAGAATAGTCTGGAATGTTCTTTATGAAAGAACTCTCTGTCCCTCTTTTACAGTTTCCCAAAGAGATGAGCAGTTGGAAGTCAAAAGCCACTTATACACATACATTAACATATGCACATACTCATCGTTTCAGAGATGTTACACAGGGTTTCCATGGTCTACAGTAGGTTTCTCTCTCACACTCAGTAGGGTTAGTAGGGTGAACAATTGACAACATCAGTGGGCTACAAACTGTAAGGAAAGACTGAGGTCGTCCCACCTCTCTCACACAGCGACTTTTATCTCACAGTGGGGTGTCTTGGGATCCATGCCTATGGCAGGACTGTAGTAGCTGGGTGGTCTCCTCTCCTTCTCTCTCCCCTCTCCCTTCTCTCCCCTCTCTTCTTCCTCCTCCCTTCTTCCAAATTGGTTTGGAGGAGAAAACAGGAGTGTTCGCCAAAGAGCTCGAAGAGAGAAGGCAACAGTTAGATGACAAGCTGAGGAAAGCCATGTCACAATTGTGCTCCTCTCAGATCAGTCTTTCTGACAGAGCATATGTTCTAGCTTTCCCTTTGCTTTTTAGAGGTGACATGCTGTTCATTACTATCTTATCTTTCATAGGGGGGCCACTACCACCACTCTCTCTCTCTCCACACACACACACACACACACACACACACACACACACACACACACACACACACACACACACACACACAGAGCAGATGTGGATGGGGAGTTAGACACTGAGGTATGCCAGCACAGCGAAACCGGAGACACAGTGGCAAACCAAATCACTCTCCCCGTCCTCTCCCCTCTTTAACCAATAAATACCGAACACAGCTATTAGCTACAGCACATTTCCAACTCATCTGTTCTGGTAAAGCCCAATTATAACCAGTTGTATGTACCAATTATCATAAGAGGCTGAATAACACAGTTCCACTTACTCATAAAGTTGTACTGTTTTTTTTTTACAGTTACTAATACTGTTATTCATTTATTACAAGTCACACTCATTGGTTGCTAGAACAGGATGTAATCCATCCACAGAGTCTGATTGGCTGTTGGGAGCATCTGGGAGCTATCTGATTGGCTGTTAGGGGTAGTCTGGCATTCCCAGACTTTTCTTGAAAGATGCTGTAGGGAAGTGGCGCTGCCAGGGTAAACCAACCATTACAACTATCACTCTCTCTCTGTCAGACACGTTCACACACACACACACACACACACACACACACACACACACACACACACACACACACACACACACACACACACACACACACACACACACACACACACACACACACACACACCAGAGGAGCCTATCATAACCACTTCTTTTAACAGGAGAATGGGCTCCTCCTCTTTCCTTTCTTCCTCCTTTTCCTTTGCTCCCACTAGTGAAGAAAAAATGAGCCAGCATGTAAACACAGCAGAGCTAGGCCTCCCGAGTGGCGCAGTGGTCTAAGGCTGTGCCACTAGAGATTCTGAGTTCGAGTCCAGGCTCTGCGACCGGAAGACCCATGGGGAGGCATGGATGTCCTTGTCCCATCGCACACTAGCAACTCCTATGTCGGGCCGGGTGCAGTGCACGGTGTTTCCACATTGGTGCGGCTGGCTTCCGGGTTTAGTGGGCATTGTGTCGAGAAGCAGTGCGGCTTTGTTGGGTTCTGTTTCGGAAGACGCATGGCTCTTGACCTTCGCCTCTCCCGAGTCCATATGTGAGTTGCAGCGATGAGACAAGACTGTAACTACCAATTAGGGAGAAAACGTAGAATAAATAAATTAAACTCAGCAGAGCTGAGATCCAACTCCTGACTAAGCTAATGGGAACCACTCACAGTGCACTGCAGCCCTAGTTGTGTTACAGTGCCCTTTCAGGAGTGTTTCAAATCTACAATTGAAAGACTTTTGTGTTTTTTCGTTAATAAATAATAATTCAACCCAGACTCTCTCTGTCTCCCCCTCCTCTCTCTTTCTCACCTTTTTGTCACCACAAAACTGTTCAGTCACTCTACATTCCATCGTTCTGCTCATGAGCAAGCGATCCGAGGTTGCCACTCCCTGCTCTGCTGAGATGAGCTGAGCTTAGCTGGTCTGCTCCAAAGGGTTGTCTGAGGACTCTGGAGCTGAGCTGAGCTGAGGGGTAGAGAGGAATGCACCAGTGGCAAGTTGGCAACTCTTACTGTAGCCTGTTCTCACCTCTCTTCTTCTTCTTACCATGCTCTGTTCTGCTCTTCTCTGCTCTGCTCTCAAAGCATCTGCCACTCAAACTCAAGCAGCTGCTGCCTCTCTCTTTCTCTCACTCTGAGCCAAAGAGAATTCCTCTGGAACACACTGCCAAGACGTGTGGACACTGCATGAAGTGATTATAGGCCTGTCTTTCTGTCTTTACTGAGTGAGAGAGAGAGAGAGAGAGAGAGAGAGAGAGAGAGAGAGAGAGAGAGAGAAACAGTTAGAGATAGAGATTGACAGACAACAAGGAGAGAGCGAAAGTGGAGAAAATAGAAAATGGCTGATGATGAGAAATACATATTTTTCCATCAGTGACTAGAGCGCTTTCCCCCTCCTCTCTCTCTTTCCTTTCTTCCCTCCTTCCTCTCCTCCCTTCCTCTCTCCAGTGTCTGTCTGCTCCTAACCTCAGGCTCCAGAACCTTCCCACTGCTCTCCCGTCAAGGCGTCCTTCACCTCCAAGCGCTCTGATTGGCTGTCTGTCTCAGCGACGCTCTAATGCTGTGTTTCCACGGTGACCACAGCCTGATCCAAATGTTGATCCATACACATTGATCCAAATGTTCAGGAAAGATCTTGCCTTCCCAGACGAGGAGTTAATAGTCTGAAGTTCCTTAATAAGGCTAGGCGTCCCGGACAACTTCCGGTGAAACTGGAGGGCGCGCAATTCAAATAAATAATCATAAAAATTATGATTATATATTTAGGTACATACAAGTGTCTTATATAAGTTAAAAGCTTAAATTCTTGTTAATCTAACTGCACTGTCCAATTTACAGTAGGCTTTACAGTGAAAGCATGCCATGCGATTATTTGAGGAAGGCGCCCCAAATCAAAATATTTTTCCACCAGCACAGGTTTCATAAATTCATAAATAGTGATTAAATATTCATTTACTTTTTGAAAATCTTCCTCTGATTTGTCATCCAAAGGGTCCCAGCTACAACATGTAGTGTCGTTTTGTTAGAAAAAAATCCTTCTTTATATCCAAAAAAGTCTGTTTAGTTGGAGCCATCTATTTGAGTAATCCATTCGTTCAACATGCAGAGAAAGGAATCCAAAAAGCTACTGCTAAACTTTGTTAAAACATATCAAAATACATTTCTATTTGATCCTCAGATACCCTAAAATGTAATTATACTATAATATTTCATTCGGAAAGAAGTATGTTCAATAGGAAAATGATATTAGCAGGCGAGTGCCCTCACAAATTTCCAAGTCTGTGTCCCAGTATCAAAACTCACTATTCTTCCTCGTTTTGGAAGAAACACGCCTGAAACTTTGAACAAAGACTACTGACACCCAGTGGAAGCCATAGGAATTGTATGCTGGGAGCTAGATTACATTTTTTCCCTATACTTTCCATTGGAAGAGCATGGGCTCTCAAAAAAATACATTCTGGTTGGTTTTTCTTTGGATTTTCTCCTACCATATCTATTGTGTTAAAGTCTCCTACATTATTTTAACATTTCTACATACTTCAGAGTGTTTTATTTCCAATGGTACCAATTATATGCATATCCTGGCTACAGGGCCTGAGCAACAGGCAGTTTACTTTGGGCATGTCAGTCAGGCGGAAATTGAGAAAATAGACCCTAGCCTGAAATTGTGAAGTTAGAAAATAAATAGAGAGATGTTTCCGAACTAAAGTATAGGACTGCTTTACTTCTCATGTGAGACATTTACTTACCCTTCGTGTCTAAGTGTAAATGAGCAAATACCGTCACAAATATAGATGTAGGATCTTAATTTGATCGCTCTTTTGTTGCTGAGAATTTTCATGCAAAGCAGGAAATGCAAACTTGTTTCTAAAGTTTGTAATTTCCACTTAGAAATTTCAGACTTGATTTGCCCTAATGACATTTGTATCAAAACCCTACAAAAATTTCCATTAATTATAATCTACATAATAATTCCCATTTCTGTTACTGCAGGATTATTTTCCTGCTTCAGCAAACTGGCTGAAATTAAGATCCTACATTTGTTCCTTCACAATATGCTAATGTAGTAGTACAACATAGCTTTAGCTCCACACTCTCACATTCTGTCTTTGTAGTTAGAAAAACACTTTGCAAAGACAACTATCATGCTAAGACATAATTCAGTCATGATGGTTTACATAAACTCAGCAGGTTTCTACCTCTTTCCTCTACCCTTAAAACAAATGCAGCTGTCTAGTCCTGGGACTTATGAATGGTGCCAGAACTAAATGTGAGTCTAACCTGCACATGTATGTGAGTACACCATTGTCTTCTGGGAAAAGCAAGGCCCGCCCCCTTGTTGGGGGGCTGAGAATGTCCCATAAGGCCTTGCTCTAAGGGCATATGTCTCACAGATGTAGCTGGTGCTCACAAAATGGAGGGAGAGTTTAGACTAGGCATGCAGATGGAGGGATGGAGGGAGGAATGAAGGGAAGAAGGGAAGTGGGCGCTCCTGAAGAGGGAGAGAGTGGGTTGAAACTTCTCTTTTACTTCTCCTCTGTTCCTTTCACCCCTTGTTCCTGTTTTTGTTTGTCCTGTGTTTTGTTGTTCTATAAATACTTATTTATTCTGGCTTTCATTCTCTTTCTCAGCATCTCTTCTCATATCCTTTATTTTCAAACATGTCTCTATCCTAATTTTCTCTTTCTTTCTCTCCCTCCCCTGTCCCTCTCTCTCTCTGTCTCTCTATGTGTCTGGTGGATGGATCAGGTCAGAGAGAGGAGGAGAGGAAAGGAGGAGAGGGGAAGAGGGGTTTGAGAAAATGAGAAAGTGTTTTCGACGGCCGCCCAGGGACCACATGCTATTCTCATTACTCTGTTCTCCTTCCTGTCCTACTCTCTTGCTCTCTCTCTCCCTCCCTCTCTCTCTTCCATACTTTTCTCTCCAACCCTCCCAGCTCTGTGCTGTTCTGTTCAGTATTCTGGCCAGTGTTGGAGGGTTGGAGAGAGCTATTGTTTGCTTTAGATGCTCCAAGACGTTGTCATCTCCTCTATCCCATGTTCTTCATCCTTCTCCCTGTTTGTTTCCTCTGCCTGCTTCAGTACATAACAATGTATTGACTGTGTCTCTAAAAGTTATCATAGTGTAGTTTCCGTGCAGTACACCATTTATTTGATGGACTGAATTTTGGGATTTTATTCAGATTTTACTCTTGAAAACAATACTTTACATAAAACCCATGTAGTGGTGTGGTCCTCTGACTCTCCCTGTTCAGTAAATTACATAAACTGGTGTGTTATAACTCCTCTCTCTGTCCCCCCCTCTCTCTCTATCTCTCTCTCCATTCCTCCATCCCACTCTTCCCCCTTCTCAGCTGATGTGTTTCCTGAGGACTTCTCCATCCTGGCTACAGTGAAGCCCAAGAAGGGCTCCCAGTCCTTCCTGCTGTCTGTGTATAACGAGCAGGGTATCCAGCAGCTTGGGGTGGAGGTGGGACGCTCTCCTGTCTTCCTGTATGAGGACCACATGGGTAAACCCAGCCCGGAGGACTACCCCCTCTTCAGAGGTCTCAATCTGGCCGATGGAAAGTAGGTTCACCTCATTCCACACACAGTATTACTATGTCATTAGATAGTACACTGATATTATTACATAGTACATTATATATATATAGTAGTTTATAGTTAAACTATCTCCTCTTTAGAGGACTCATCCGGGACAACGGAAAGTATGTTGACCTTGTCTGATACCATACCATACAATAAACCCTAGTCATCTTGCAGTATACCTTATCAGTCTGCCTAGTGCTTACACAGCTTGTAAACTATGATATACTATGGCACACATATACTGCATTATATCACACTAGTCACTCTTCAGAGTCCTCAACAGTGACATCTGTTATACTGTACCATATCAGACAATCTGCTGTCAGTTTAGCTGCTTGCTTCTCTGTAATCAGAGCGCAGGTGTGGGTTGGTGTAGCTTTGATGCGTCTGGTGGACACCCTACTTTGGGGTTTAGTTGTGCAGGTGACCGGTCACCCATGTTCATTATCTCAATTATCTGCTGTTTGTCCATCTAACACATAGCTTGTTATCTAGCTAGCCAGTCAATCAAGGTAGTTTGTATTATATATAAAGACCTGCTCGGATTGACTGTAGCTGAGCTTTGTGCGCTACAGTGCCCTCGGATGTGTAGACATTGAACCCGAACAAAACATCCCTATCCTGAACAAAACATCCCTATCACGAACAAAACATCCCTATCCCGAACAAAACATCCCTATCCCGAACAAAACATCCCTATCCCGAACAAAACATCCCTATCCCGAACAAAACATCCCTATCCCGAACAAAACATCCCTATCCTGAACAAAACATCCCTATCCTGAACAAAACATCCCTATCCTGAACAAAACATCCCTATCCCGAACAAAACATCCCTATCCCGAACAAAACATCCCTATCCTGAACAAAACATCCCTATCCCGAACAAAACATCCCTATCCCGAACAAAACATCCCTATCCCGAACAAAACATCCCTATCCCGAACAAAACATCCCTATCCCGAACAAAACATCCCTATCCTGAACAAAACATCCCTATCCCGAACAAAACATCCCTATCCTGAACAAAACATCCCTATCCTGAACAAAACATCCCTATCCCGAACAAAACATCCCTATCCCGAACAAAACATCCCTATCCTGAACAAAACATCCCTATCCTACCCTTCCTTTGGCCACCTTTCCTTCCAGTTCTCTGCTGCCAATGACTGGAACGAATTGCAAAAATCACTGAAGCTCCCTCACTAACTTTCAGCATCAGCTGTCAGAGCAGCTTACCGATCACTATACCTGTACACAGCCAATCTGTAAATAGCACACCCAACTACCTCATCCCCGTATTATTACTTACCCTCTTGCTCTTTTGCACCCCAGTATCTCTACTTGCACATCTATCACTCCAGTGTTAATGCTGAATTGTAATTATTTTGCCTCCAAGGCCTATTTATTGCCTTACCGACCTACTCTTCTACATTTGCACACACTGTACATAGATTTTTCTATTGTGTTATTTGACTGTACGTTTGTTTATGTGTAACTCTGGGTTGTTGTTTTTGTCGCACTGCTTTGCTTTATCTTGGCCAGGTCGCAATTGTAAATGAGAACTTGTTCTCAGCTGGCCTACCTGGTTAAATAAAGGTGAAATAAAATGACAATATCCTGAAAAACATCCCTATACTCCAGCCTGGTTGTAATATCAGTGTTTCACTAGTCCCACAGCTAGTAACTGTAGCATAGTGAAACATGCTACTTTTTATCCATCTCACAGCTAGTAACTGTAGCATAGTGAAACATGTGGGACTTTTTATCCATCTCACAGCTAGTAACTGTAGCATAGTGAAACATGTGGGACTTTTTATTCTTCTCACAGCTAGTAACTGTAGCATAGTGAAACATGTGGGACTTTTTATTCTTCTCACAGCTAGTAACTGTAGCATAGTGAAACATGTGGGACTTTTTATCCATCTCACAGCTAGTAACTGTAGCATAGTGAAACATGTGGGACTTTTTATCCATCTCACAGCTAGTAACTGTAGCATAGTGAAACATGTGGGACTTTTTATCCATCTCACAGCTAGTAACTGTAGCATAGTGAAACATGTGGGACTTTTTATCCATCTCACAGCTAGTAACTGTAGCATAGTGAAACATGTGGGACTTTTTATCCATCTCACAGCTAGTAACTGTAGCATAGTGAAACATGTGGGACTTTTTATCCATCTCACAGCTAGTAACTGTAGCATAGTGAAACATGTGGGACTTGTTATCCATCTCACAGCTAGTAACTGTAGCATAGTGAAACGTGGGACTTTTTATCCATCTCACAGCTAGTAACTGTAGCATAGTGAAACATGTGGGACTTTTTATCCATCTCACAGCTAGTAACTGTAGCATAGTGAAACATGCTACTTTTTATCCATCTCACAGCTAGTAACTGTAGCATAGTGAAACATGTGGGACTTTTTATCCATCTCACAGCTAGTAACTGTAGCATAGTGAAACATGTGGGACTTTTTATCCATCTCACAGCTAGTAACTGTAGCATAGTGAAACATGCTACTTTTTATCCATCTCACAGCTAGTAACTGTAGCATAGTGAAACATGTGGGACTTTTTATCCATCTCACAGCTAGTAACTGTAGCATAGTGAAACATGTGGGACTTTTTATCCATCTCACAGCTAGTAACTGTAGCATAGTGAAACATGTGGGACTTTTTATCCATCTCACAGCTAGTAACTGTAGCATAGTGAAACATGTGGGTCTTTTTATCCATCTCACAGCTAGTAACTGTAGCATAGTGAAACATGTGGGACTTTTTATCCATCTCACAGCTAGTAACTGTAGCATAGTGAAACATGTGGGACTTTTTATCCATCTCACAGCTAGTAACTGTAGCATAGTGAAACATGTGGGACTTTTTATCCATCTCACAGCTAGTAACTGTAGCATAGTGAAACATGCTACTTTTTATCCATCTCACAGCTAGTAACTGTAGCATAGTGAAACATGTGGGACTTTTTATCCATCTCACAGCTAGTAACTGTAGCATAGTGAAACATGTGGGACTTTTTATCCATCTCACAGCTAGTAACTGTAGCATAGTGAAACATGCTACTTTTTATCCATCTCACAGCTAGTAACTGTAGCATAGTGAAACATGCTACTTTTTATCCATCTCACAGCTAGTAACTGTAGCATAGTGAAACATGTGGGACTTTTTATCCATCTCACAGCTAGTAACTGTAGCATAGTGAAACGTGGGACTTTTTATCCATCTCACAGCTAGTATAACTGTAGTGAAGCGTGTGTGTGTGTGAGAGAGAGAGCTAACCTTCTGTTCCTGTCCCCAGGTGGCACCGAGTGGCCATCAGTGTTCACAAACAGAGCATCACCATCATCCTGGACTGTAAAAAGAAGACCACCCAGAAACTGTCCAGGAGCCCACACCCCATCATCGACACCAAAGGAATTGTGGTCTTCGGAACTAGAATACTTGATGAAGAAGTCTTTGAGGTAGATCTGCTGGCTTATCTACATGGTCCTTCGCTTCGTCCTATTCATTGATTGTGATATTTGTGATTTGCGTTCTAAAACCTAAAGTTGTGTGGAAATGAGCCGTGCACAGATCGTCATCTCTGCCCGTTGAACCGCAAAGATGTTTTTGGTCTGGATTTTCAGGCTGGATTGTCTTGTTATTATTGTGAAGACTTAGATCAGGTGTTTCATAAAGTGTTGCTGTGAACACCTATTTGGAACTGCACAGCTAGCTGTGTATAGCTGTGTATGTGGTCTTCTCTCTATCTCTTTCTCTCTCCGTTCAAACTCACTGCCACGTCTTTGTGTACACTAAGAGAGGCGTTGAACTCAGTCAGATAGTGGACATTTTTTCATTGCGGGAACTAGTGTTCACCTCCCCCCTCCCGCCATCCCTCCATCCCTTGTTCTTTAAACTATGCTTTGTGGTTGGAGATGACTTGAGCTGATTTGGAGACTAGTGACAGACAGCCAAGCCCTGGGGGTTATCACAGAGACCTGGAGACACCTGACAAGCATCACAATATCAAATACTGCTGCTTATGCCAGAGATGGAGAAAAGAGATAAAGGACGTGATGTATTCTTTTTGAACATTTGGTTGTAACTTTTTATAAAGGAGTTGCTAAGGGAGTGATCCAACTGTTCTTTGTACTTTTTAAAGTAAACCCTGGGTAGAGGATGAAAGAAAATTGCACTCACTCATCTAAACAGAACCCACACACAAATACACCCCACAGTGGATAGTGTTAGGGCTGGGCGATGTGGCTGCAATATCATATCACTGTATTTTTCTAATATTTTATGGTATGACGGTATTTGTGTTCTTTAGGAGTAGGTTTTGACTCTAGGGTGAAAACATACTTTCTAAGTGATTTCAATGGGTCTCTCTCCATTCTGATTGTTTTATACTGTTCAGTTAAACTTCAACCAAAAATAATTTTCTGCATTTTCATATTTCTGCATTTCCTGCACTCATTTGATATCATTTCCACACTGCCACGTAGGGCTGTACGATATTGGCAAAAAAATCTAGGCCTTGTTTTAAACCAAATGTTGCAATTGGGATTTGACATGCAGTTTAGGTCAGAACACTTAGGGTGACCGTTGGAATCATGGAGACATTCTAGTTATTCTAATTCTTTAGTTAGAAGATAATAGTGGGCACTTGAGATGCAAAACATATTTATGTTAATGAACAGTCAATTACTGTGGGACCGGCAGTCTTTTGGATGAAAGTAACCAGCTGACAAAATGCCATGACCGCATTGGATCCACTTCATGTAGTCCAAAGATACTTCACGTATTTCATTGGTAACTCCTTTTATAGAAATAATCTTTTCACTGTATGCTTTTTGTCAAACTGGACTCTATGGTTTAAGTGCAATGTACACACATACAGTATGTTTGTGAGTGTGTGTGTTTGTTTGTGTGTGTGTGTGTGTGTCCGTTCCTGGCGCATGCATGTGTGTGTTTCAAGTTTCAAGTGTTTTTTGTGGGAGTGAATAGAGTGTCTGAGTGAATACAGTGTCTGAGTGAATACAGTGTCTGAGTGAATACGGTGTCTGAGTGAATACAGTGTCTGAGTGAATACAGTGTCTGAGTGAATACGGTGTCTGAGTGAATACGGTGTCTGAGTGAATACGGTGTCTGAGTGAATACGGTGTCTGAGCGAATACGGTGTCTGAGCGAATACAGTGTCTGAGTGAATACAGTGTCTGAGTGAATACAGTGTGTGAGTGAATACAGTGTGTGAGTGAATACAGTGTCTGAGTGAATACAGTGTGTGAGTGAATACAGTGTGTGAGTGAATACAGTGTCTGAGTGAATACAGTGTCTGAGTGAATACAGTGTGTGAGTGAATACAGTGTGTGAGTGAATACAGTGTCTGAGTGAATACAGTGTCTGAGTGAATACAGTGTGTGAGTGAATACAGTGTGTGAGTGAATACAGTGTCTGAGTGAATACAGTGTCTGAGTGAATACAGTGTCTGAGTGAATACAGTGTGTGAGTGAATACAGTGTGTGAGTGAATAGAGTGTCTGAGTGAATACAGTGTCTGAGTGAATACAGTGTGTGAGTGAATACAGTGTGTGAGTGAATACAGTGTGTGAGTGAATACAGTGTCTGAGTGAATACAGTGTCTGAGTGAATACAGTGTGTGAGTGAATACAGTGTGTGAGTGAATAGAGTGTCTGAGTGAATACAGTGTCTGAGTGAATACAGTGTCTGAGTGAATACAGTGTCTGAGTGAATACAGTGCGTGAGTGAATACAGTGTCTGAGTGAATACAGTGTCTGAGTGAATACAGTGTGTGAGTGAATACAGCCGTTATTCCCCCCACTGTGATCCTAATAACCACCAGTCCATTTTTTACAGATGACATCATCAGCAGCAGTTCGGTTGATTGATCTAGTAAAGTTTTAATTCCTTCTTTTTGTAGCCTATAGCATCCTTCCTCATCAACACAAATCACATCCAGCAACTCAAACAACCGAAACCCACAACAACAGGCTAGCGGTTACCGTGGGAACAGAACAGGCAGACATTTTGTGAAAGATGTTTAAACGTTCTATCCTACTGCTGTGTGTCTGTCAGCCCAGTTGGGAGACTGGACAGGCTTCCAGCTGCACTCCCAGAAAATGGAAAACATGCCACATAGTTTCCAAATTATGCTCAGCGCTCTCCCTTTTCTCTCACTTACTTCCTCTCTCTCCTCTTTCTCTCCCTCACTCCCTGCTCCCCTACTGTACTCTAGGTTACAGCTGAAAGGTGGTGAGCGGGAAAACAAAGATAAACATATTTGATTTCAGTGGCTGGGTCATTTCATTCAGATTCCTGCAAATTTCCAGTTGATCCCAAGATCAATATCTTGTAAGCGTGCACGGAGAAAAAAGACTGAGAGGTGGGGAATTGGATAGAGGTAAGAGGAGGGAGTGAGTTTACAATATCAAAAAAGTGAAAGGGAGAAGTCTGGCACTCAGTATTTCCTTGAATATCGGCAGAAAGTTCAGAAATAGATTCCTGCCGCGATAAGGCATTTATAGAGAGAGAAATCGAGAGAGAGAGAAGCAATAAAACATTAAACACCCTCAGATGACAGAGGGAGATAGAGAAAGAGGCAGAAAGAAAGAGAGAGAGAGAGAAAAGTGGAAAGAAAAAGAGAGAGAGAGAGAGAGAGAGGTGGAAAGAAAAAGAGAGAGAGGGAGAGAGAGAGGTGGAAAGGAAGAGAGAGAGAGAGAGAAAGAGGTGGAATGAAAAAGAGAGAGAGAGAGAAATAAATAAAAGTGAGAGATAGAGAGAGACCCCCTCAGGGTGTACTGTACTCTAACCCCTACCTGCTGTGTGTGAATAGAGGAATTACTGTGAACAATATGTTGCATCTGCCTGTGAGCTTCCTGAGGAGTCAGAGCCTGCTCCCTACATACAGCTGTAAAGGACAAGTTATGCTGGAGTGGTTTGTGGTTTGGTTGTTGACATGGTTATTGTGGTTTGAGAGAGGGTGCCTATGTTATGTTTAAGTACCATGTGTGAGTGTGGTATTTCTGTGAACTTACGGGTAGTACTTACCATAGACATCATACCCTAGCTAGTAGTACCATAGTGGCGCAGACGTTTTACCATGATATTGCATGACATCATTGGTTATTACATGACCTTTGTGAATAGAGTATCTAGCGATAGTGTCATTACATAGTTACAGAGTACTGTAGTTATAGCTGTTTATATTTATTAAACCTTTTATGTATAATTAACTCATCAGGAAGTCATTAATCAGAAGCTAGCAAATGTTATGTCCTGTGTGTGCGTGTCAGAATGTGTCTATATGTGTGATTGCATGTGTGTGTGTGTGTGTGTGTGTGTGTGTGTGTGTGTGTGTGTGTGTGGTGTGTGTGTGTGTGTGTGTGTGTGTGTGTGTGTGGGTGTGTGTGTGTGCACGCACACTATGTCTGTGTGAGAGAGACCGCTAGTCTTGGCAGCGGGCGTCAGCAGACCGTGTCCCCTGATCTTGAACGCTGTTGTTTCCCATTGACCGTGCCAAGAAAAACCTGGGATAATTTAAGGCCAAGCAGCCAGGCAGGCAGACTGGAAAACACATTATGTGAAGTCAAGGGGTGGAGAGAGAGAGCAAATACAGACAGGACAGATGGGGTCCAGCGTGGGGAGGGAGAGGTGGCTGAGGGAGAAAGAGGAAGGAAGAAGAGAGAGGAGGGAGAGAGGGGAGAGAGAGGGGGAAGGGGGTGAGAGAAAGAGAGAGAGGGAAGGGGATGAGAGAGAGAGAGAGAGAGAGAGGGAAGGGGATGAGAGAGAGAGAGAGATAGGGGGAGGGGATGGAGAGAGAGAGAGAAAAAAGGGGGGTGAGAGAGAGGGAAGGGGATGAGAGAGAGAGAGAGAGAGAGAGGGAAGGGGATGAGAGAAAGAGGGAAGGGGATGAGAGAGCGAGAGAGAGAGAGAGAGAGAGAGGGTGGATGGAGGGATGAGAGAGAGAGAGAGAGAGAGAGAGAGGGAAGGGAAGGGGATTGGAAAGAGAGGGAAGGGGATGAGAGAGCGAGAGAGAGAGAGAGAGAGAGAGAGAGAGTGAGAAAAAAAGGGGGGTGAGAGAGAGAGGGAAGGGGATGAGAGAAAGAGGGAAGGGGATGACAGAGTGTGAGAGAGAGAGAGAGAGAGAGAGAGAGAGAGAGAATGTGTGTCTGTGTGTGCACAGCTGTGTTAGTGTGTTACAGATTTAGGGATTTTCCAATTTGGAAATTCTACCTTTGTAAAATTTCAGTCAGAAGTAATGGAGAATATCCAGAACAGTTTACTCTCTCAGTAACTCTCCATTTCGGTAATAACATACTGATCCTCCAAAAAAGGGTAAATGTAGACAAGACAGAGACAGAGAGGGGGTGAAGGAAATAGAATTCTAGAAATGGAGAGATGCACAGATATAGAAAGAGAGCCAAAGAGGTAGAAAGAGAGAGAATGAGAGAAAGAGAGAATGGGAGAGAGACACCATGATACAGAGAGAGAGAGAGAGAGAGAGAGAGAGAGAGAGAGGGCTACACTCTTAGAAAACATGTAGAACCCTTCTGAGTTCCATGTAGAACCCTCTGTGGAAAGGGTTTTACATTAATCCAAAAGAGTTCTACCTGGAACCGAAAGGGTTTGCACTTGTACCAAAAAGTGTTTTTCTATGGGGACAGCCAAATAATTTATTTCTAAGAGTGTAGCCACATATGTAGACAGTGACAGAGGTAGAGAAAGAGATGGAGACAGAGAGGTCTAACCACATATAGACAGAGGTAGAGAAAGAGATGGAGACAGAGAGGTCTAACCACATATAGACAGAGGTAGAGAAAGAGATGGAGACAGAGAGGTCTAACCACATATAGACAGAGGTAGAGAAAGAGATGGAGACAGAGGTCTAACCACATATAGACAGAGGTAGAGAAAGAGATGGAGACAGAGGTCTAACCACATATAGACAGAGGTAGAGAAAGAGATGGAGACAGAGAGGTCTAACCACATATAGACAGAGGTAGAGAAAGAGATGGAGACAGAGGTCTAACCACATATAGACAGAGGTAGAGAAAGATATGGAGACAGAGAGGTCTAACCACATATAGACAGAGGTAGAGAAAGAGATGGAGACAGAGAGGTCTAACCACATATAGACAGAGGTAGAGAAAGAGATGGAGACAGAGAGGTCTAACCACATATAGACAGAGGTAGAGAAAGAGATGGAGACAGAGAGGTCTAACCACATATAGACAGAGGTAGAGAAAAGAGATGGAGACAGAGAGGTCTAACCACATATAGACAGAGGTAGAGAAAGAGATGGAGACAGAGGTCTAACCACATATAGACAGAGGTAGAGAAAGAGATGGAGACAGAGAGGTCTAACCACATATAGACAGAGGTAGAGAAAGATATGGAGACAGAGAGGTCTAACCACATATAGACAGAGGTAGAGAAAGAGATGGAGACAGAGAGGTCTAACCACATATAGACAGAGGTAGAGAAAGAGATGGAGACAGAGGTCTAACCACATATAGACAGAGGTAGAGAAAGAGATGGAGACAGAGAGGTTTAACCACATATAGACAGAGGTAGAGAAAGAGATGGAGACAGAGAGGTCTAACCACATATAGACAGAGGTAGAGAAAGAGATGGAGACAGAGGTCTAACCACATATAGACAGAGGTAGAGAAAGAGATGGAGACAGAGGTCTAACCACATATAGACAGAGGTAGAGAAAGAGATGGAGACAGAGGTCTAACCACATATAGACAGAGGTAGAGAAAGAGATGGAGACAGAGGTCTAACCACATATAGACAGAGGTAGAGAAAGAGATGGAGACAGAGAGGTCTAACCACATATAGACAGAGGTAGAGAAAGAGATGGAGACAGAGAGGTTTAACCACATATAGACAGAGGTAGAGAAAGAGGGATGGAGACAGAGAGGTCTAAAACCACATATAGACAGAAGGTAGAGAAAGAGACTGGAGACAGAGGTCTAACCACATATAGACAGAGGTAGAGAAAGAGATGGAGACAGAGGTCTAACCACATATAGACAGAGGTAGAGAAAGAGATGGAGACAGAGGTCTAACCACATATAGACAGAGGTAGAGAAAGAGATGGAGACAGAGAGGTCTAACCACATATAGACAGAGGAAGAGAAGAGAGATGGAGACAGAGGTCTAACCACATATAGGACAGAGGTAGAGAAAGAGATGGAGACAGAGGGGTCTAACCACATATAGACAGAGGTAGAGAAAGAGATGGAGACAGAGAGGTCTAACCACATATAGACAGAGGTAGAGAAAGAGATGGAGACAGAGAGGTCTAACCACATATAGACAGAGGTAGAGAAAGAGATGGAGACAGAGAGGTCTAACCACATATAGACAGAGGTAGAGAAAGAGATGGAGACAGAGAGGTCTAACCACATATAGACAGAGGTAGAGAAAGAGATGGAGACAGAGAGGTCTAACCACATTAGACAGAGGTAGAGAAAGAGATGGAGACAGAGAGGTCTAACCACATATAGACAGAGGTAGAGAAAGATATGGAAGACAGAGAGGTCTAACCACATATAGACAGAGGTAGAGAAAGAGATGGAGACAGAGGTCCTAACCACATATAGACAGAGGTAGAGAAAGAGATGGAGACAGGAGAGGTCTAACCACATAGAACAGGTAGAGAAAGAGATGGAGACAGAGGTCTAACCACATATAGACAGAGGGTAGAGAAAGAGATGAGACAGAGTCTAACCACATATAGACAAGGTAGAGAAAGAGATGGAGACAGAGAGGTCTAACCACATATAGACAGAGGTAGAGAAGAGATGGAGACAGAGGTCTAACCACATATAGACAGAGGTAAGAAAGAGATGGAAGACCAGAGAGGTCTAACCACATATAGACAGAGGTAGAGAAAGATATGGAGACAGAGAGGTCTAACCACATATAGACAGAGGTAGAGAAAGAGATGGAGACAGAGGTCTAACCACATATAGACAGAGGTAGAGAAAGAGATGGAGACAGAGAGGTCTAACCACATATAGACAGAGGTAGAGAAAGAGATGGAGACAGAGGTCTAACCACATATAGACAGAGGTAGAGAAAGAGATGGAGACAGAGGTCTAACCACATATAGACAGAGGTAGAGAAAGAGATGGAGACAGAGAGGTCTAACCACATATAGACAGAGGTAGAGAAAGAGATGGATAGAGTGAGATGTCTAGCCACATATAGACAGAGGTAGAGAAAGAGAGAGAGAGAGTGCTAGCCACAGATATCGACAGAGACAGAGGTAGAGAGAGGTAGTTGAGTGTGAGCCAGGTTTTTGGTCCAGACCCTGGAAAGAATGAGTAGTTCTCTTCTCTCTACACTGATGTCAGCCTTTGAACGGCGGCCATGTTGCATTACATCATCCAGAGGTTTCCATGGCACTGCTGATAGGTTGTCCCAGGATGGGGTGGCTGGACAGGGGGGCTGGCGGTGGAAGGAGAGGGGGAGGAAGAAAAGGAGAGTACAGGGAAAGACATGGAGGAGGACAAGGTAAAGATAGAGGGAAGAGTGAGGGAAATACAGAGGGAGGGATGAGGGAAAGAAAGGGGGAGATGGGAGGTAGAAAAACAGGAAGACGGCAAGTAGGTTGAAGTGAGGAGTAGATAGGTGGAGAAGAGAGGACTTACAGTAGAGACAGGGGTTAGCGTAAGTATGCAGGAGGAGTATGGAGTATAGATAGAACCCTTTCTTCTAAGAGTGTAGAGCAAAGGAAAGGAGTTTCGCATGTTCTTTCCTCTTCTTCACTTTGGAGGAACTCTTTTCTCTCCTTCCATCCTGGGTTTCATAACCTCTTCTCTCTCCTTTGACATGTAAATACAAAGAAAGATTGAAGGATAAGGGTTATTATAAACTGGGTAGTGCATCAGCCCTGGGTATGATGCAAAACTACTTGTTTACTGTTCTAATATCATTGGTAACCTGTTTATAATAGCAATAAGTCACCTCTGGGTTTGTGGGATATGGCCAATATACCACGGCTAAGGGCTGTTCTCGATACAGCCCTTAGCCGTAGGCCAAGCTAGTTTCCCTAGCTTGGTGTGTCACTTTTTCCAGCTGTGTCAGTAGTGCTTCATAAACCCAGCGGACTCCATGGCCCGTAGTGAGGAGTGGGCATCAGTGATGTCAGCAGTTCTCCATTGGGGCTCTACGGGCTCGTGTTTTATTGTTTCCCAATTATTAGCCCTTATAGCAGAGCTACTGTAACAGCAGTCTCTTAGTCATAAAGCTGAATTTATACAGTAAGTCATAACTCTAACTTACGTGTTGCCTAACTTTACCTCTAAAAAGTATATTTTCAGAAGTATTTGTTTGGGTACTTTAATATTTCATATACAGTATAATACCTGTAAAACTATATTTTCCTGTGCATTGAAACACTTTTTCAACCTTTTTCAGACGCGTGTCACAAAGAGGCAGTAGATAGTTCTAAAAGCAGCCTTGTTGTTGACTGATGGTAAACAGATGCTACAGCGCCTTGCAAAAGTATTCATCCCCTTTGGTGTTTTTCCTATTTTGTTGCATTACAACCTGTAATTTAAATAGATTTTTATTTGGATTTCATGTAACCTGCTCCACTGCAGCCCCATCGATGAGAATTGGGGCGTGCTCGGCCCTCTTTTTTCTGTAGTCCACAATCATCTCCTTTGTCTTGATCACGTTGAGGGAGAGGTTGTTGTCCTGTCACCACACGACCAGGTCTCTGAACTCCTCGCTATAGGCTGTCTCGTTGTTATTGGTGATCAGGCCTACCACTGTGCAGTCATGAGTGAACAGGGAGTACAGGAGGGGGCTGAGCACGCGCCCCTGAGAGGCCCCTGTGTTGAGGATCAGCGTGGCAGATGTGTTGTTACCTACCCTTACCACCTGGGTGTGGTTTGTCAGGACGTCCAGGATCCAGTTGCAGAGGGAGGTGTTTAGTCCCAGGGTCCTTAGCTTATTGATGAGCTTTGAGGGCACTATGGTGTTGAATGCTGAGCTGTAGTCAATGAATAGCATTCTCACATAGGTGTTCCTTTTGTCCAGGTGGGAAAGGGCAGTGTGGAGTGCAATAGAAATTGCATCATCTGTAGATCTGTTGTGGCGGTATGCAAATTTGGATGGGTCTAAGGTTTCTGGGTGAATGGTGTTGATGTGAGCCATGACCAGACTTTCAAAGCACTTCATGGCTACAGACGTGAGTGCTACGGTTCGGTTGTCATTTAGGCAGGTTACCTTAGTGTTCTTGGGCACAGGCACTATAGTGGTCTGCTTAAAACATGTTGGTATTACAGACTCGGACAGGGAGAGGTTGAAAATGTCAGTGAAGACACTTGCCAGTTGGTCAGCGCATGCTCGCAGTACACGTCCTAGTTATCCGTCTGGCCCTGCGGCCTTGTGAATGTTGACCTGTCTAAAGGTCTTACTCACATCGGCTGCGGAGAGCGTGATCACACAATCGTCCGGTACAGCTGGTGCTCTCATGCATGTTTCAGTGTTATTTGCCTCGAAGCAAGCATAGAAGTAGTTTAGCTCATCTGGTAAGCTCGTGTCACTGGGCAGCTCTCGGCTCTGCTTCCCTTTGTAGTCTGTAATGGTTTGCAAGTCCTGCCACATCCGATGAGCGTCAGAGCCGGTGTAGTACGACTCGATCTTAGTTAGCTTACTTCATTCACACTTGTCCTTGTCCTATGATGCCATCTATGCTTAGTTACCCTGTAACAACACGCTAACTGGTAGCCCCTAATGTGTTATTATATGATCTTATACTGTTTAACACAGTTCAGTCCTCTAGCCCCACAGACAGAAAAGTTTCTCTCCTGGATCACCTGGAGAATTTCCTTCATTCATGGCAGATGTATGGATTTCAACCCAAACCCCCCCACCCCTTCCCTCAACCCGCTTAATGATTGGAGCAGGCCCACACATAGATGTTTGCCCTCAGCACTTATTTTGTGGCTTTCAGCAAAGCGCCAAGCCAAACATTCTCATGGTGCACCTCTGCATCCCCTTCCCACTGTGCCCCTAAGCCAACGTCATAGTCAGAAAGAGGGACAGGAAATGGGAATACAACCTGAGTCCACTCATAATCCTGTGCGGTGGAGGTCTCTTTAGCAGACAGAGGGGAGGGGTGAGGTGAGTTGATAAAGGAGGTTGAGAGGGAGAGAGTAGGGAGTGAGGGGAGGGTGAGGGCAGGTGAGGTGGTAAGGGAGGGTGAGAGGGGAGAGGAGGGGGTGAGGGGAGGGTGATGGAGGGTGAGAACAGGGTGAGGTGGTAAGGGAGGGTGAGAGGAAAGAGGAGGGGGTGAGGGGAGGGTGAGAGGAGGGTGAGGTGGTAAGGGAGGGGGAGAGGAGGTGGGAGAGGAGGGTTTGAGGGGAGGGGGAGGGAGGGAGGGAGGGTGAGAGGGGGCAAGAGGGTCTGGTGGATAAGTCAGGTGCTAAACCCGCCTGTTGCTTTTGGCTCAACTGAGCTCTGAGAACCCAATACTGTCTAGAGGGCATACTGCGTGTGTGTGTGTGTACGTGTCCAGCAGAAGAGCTAAATGCCTTCTATGCTTGCTTTGAGGCAAGCAACACTGAACCATACATGAGAGCACCAGCTGTTCTGGACGACTGTGTGATCTGGGTCTCCGTAGCCGATGTGAGTAAGACCTTTAAACCGGTTAACATTCAAAGGGCGCGGGGTCGGACGGTTTACCAGGACGCATACTCAGAGCATGTGCTGACCATCTGGAAAGTGTCTTCACTGAGTCTGTAATACCAACATGTTTCAAGCAGACCACGATAGTCCCTGTGCCCAAGAACACCGAGGTAACTTCTTTAAATGACTATCGCTTCCTGTACTCCCTGTTCACCCACAACTGCATGGCCATGCATTACTCCAACACCATCATTAAGTTTGCTGACGAAACAACAGGGGTAGGAAGGATCACCATCTTCAATGACACAACCTATAGGGAGGAGGTCAGTGACCTGGCAGTGTGGGCAGTGACCTGGCAGTGCCAGGACAACAACCTCTCCCTCAACATCAGAAAGACAAAGAAGCTGATCATGGTCTACAGGAAACGAAGGGCCGAACACGCCCCCATCCACATCGATGAGGCTTTAGTGAAGCGGGTCGATAGCATCAAGTTCCTCGGTGTCCACATCACTAAGGAATTATCATGGTCCACACACACCAACACAGTTGTGAAGAGGGCACAACAACACCTCTTCCCCATCAGGAAGCTGAAAAAATGTGGCATGGGCCCTCAGATCCTCAAAAAGTTCTACAGCTGCACCATTGAGAGCATCTTGACTGGCTGCATCACTGCTTGGTATGGCAACTGCTTGGCATCCGACCACAAAGTGCTACAGAGGGTAATGCGAATGGCTCAGTACATCACCAGGGCGAGCTCCCTGCCATCCAGCACCTCTATACCAGGTGGTGTCAGAGGAAGGCCCTAATACTAGCCACCCAAGTCTTATACTGTTATCTCTGCTATCGCACGGCAAGTGGTACCGATACACCAAGTCTGGAACCAACAGGATCCTGGTCAACTTTTATCCCCAAGGCATAAGACTGCTGAATAGCTAGTTAAATAGTTAACCAATAGCTACCCCGGACTATCTGCATTGACCCCCTTTTACACTAACTCTTTTGATCCATTCTACACTGTTGCTACTGTTTATCCTGTTGCCTAGTAACTTTACCCCTACCTATATGTACATCCTGTATCTACCTGAATTACCTCATACCCCTGCACATGGACTCGGGACTGGTACCCTGTGTATATAGCCAAGTTATCTTTAATCATTGTGTATTTATTCCTCGCGTTATTATTTTAATATTTTCCTCTATGCATTGTTGTGAAGTAAGCATTTCACTGTTAGTTTACACCTGTTGTTTATGAGAATGTGACAAATACAGTTTGATTTGGTGTCTGTGTGTGTCTAAAGGCGTCCTCATGCTTCCCACCCAAAACAGTTCAGAAGAATTTGTGCATATATTATGACGACATTTTGTGACGTTTTAATTCGTTTTGGACTTCGGTAAGGTTTTTTTGGCTGTTTGGGCACGCAAACGTTTCTCTTGAGGCAAGGCGAAGTTGGTGGCCGAAGTCTACGCTCCTTCATCATTGATTGGTCAACAGTAGGGATTCTTCAGTAAAGTCTTTGTTGTCATTCAACGAGAGACGACTTGTTTTCATGCTAATTTTTTCATTGAGAAATACTGCACCAAACATCTTAGTTAGATGTAGAATTGCACGACTAAGATCTCCTCGGCAAAAGCATCAAAATGAATGACAGATTTCTCAAGTTATCTTAGATCATGTGTCAAACTCATTCCAAAGAGGGCCAAATGTCTGCAGGTTTTAGCTCCTCCCTTGTACTTGATTGATGAATTAAGGTCACTAATTAGTAAAGAACTCCCCTCACCTGGTTGTCTAGGTCTTAATTGAAAGGAAAAAACTAAAACCTGCAGACACTAGACCCTGCATGGAATGAATTTGACACTTGTCTTTAATTAATTAATTCAGAATGTTTTGAGGAAGTGAATAATGGCTGCGACATCTCAAAATGGACAAACAGTAATATTGCAGTTTTTTCTTGTTTTTCAAGTCAATGTCTTTTAAGGGAGTATGCGAGCACACTCATTCGGTTCTCCTAGCCAAGTTTGGCTAGGCGCCAGACGAACTGAAGCATGCTGACGCCTTAATTGTGCGTGTGGGGGTGTGTGTGGGGATATGTATGGGGGTGTCTGTGGTGGTGTCTGAAAGGACATTTGATGGTGTATATGGGTGACTGCAATTCTAACGGTGTGTATATTACTGTGACAGTTTGTGTGTGTGTGTGTGTGTTTGTGTGTGTGTGTGTGTGTGTTAATATTAGTGTGTCTTTGTGTCTGTGTGTGTGTGCGTGTGTGTGCGTGTTAATATTACTGTGTCTGAGAGTGGTTCCCCAACTCCCACATCACCATCTCCACTCTGCTGCCCCGCAAAGACTTTCATCCCCGTACCATCCAGAAAGTCAACGCTGACATCACCAGAGGGTGTGGCCTACTCCCGAACATACACATTGCTCACCACCCAACAATCACCCCAGAGCATCTACACGACCACTCCCACCTGAGGAAGCAGACAGTAGGGATGTTTGCCAAGTCCCTAAAGGACGTAGCACTTGGTAGACAAACACCCCATGTTGTACTGGACAGAGGAGCACCCAGAGACCCCTACCAGACCACTGCACCACCAAGGAGCCCCAGGCCCCTTCAACGCCACACCAGACCCAGTGCACCCCACAGGCCCCACCCACCCCCAGAGCATCACCACTTCCATCGGCTTAGCCAGACCAGACCGGGCCCAGCCTATTATCCCGCACCAGACCACCACCCCTACCAGACCAGAGAGGAAGTCCCACAGCCCAGACCTGGCCCCCCTCCACCTTCCAAAAAGCATTTGATTCTATTTGGCATACAGGACTGTTCTACAAAGTTATTGAAAGCGGTGTAGGGGGTAAAACATATGACATAATTAAATCAATGTATACTGGCAATACGTGCAGCATTAAAATTGGTAAGAAAAGGACAGAATTCTTTAACCAGGGGCGGGGCCTTCGTCAGGGTTGCAATCTGAGCCCTGCACTCTTCAATATTTACATTAACGAATTGGCCACTATTCTAGAAAAATCCTCAGCCCCTGGTGTTAGTCTCCACAATTCAGAAGTTAAATGCCTACTCTTCGCAGATGACCTATGCCTGCTGTCACCCACAGCACCTGGCCTACAGCAGAGCCTGGACCTGCTAGAGCAGTACTGCCAGACCTGGGCCCTGGCAGTAAACCCCAAAAAGACTAAAATAATGATTTTCCAGAGAAGATCCAGATCTCAGGGAATTAGACCAAAGTTCTCAATTGGTACAAAATATATAGAGTACTGTACACACTACAATTACTTAGGTTTAAAAATAAGCTCAACTGGACACCTTAATGAGGCAGTGAATGAACTGAGAGAGAAAGCACGCAGGGCATTCTACGCCATTAAAAAGCAAATTCAAATTGAAATACCTATTAAAATTTGGCTAAAACTAATTGAATGTGTCATTGAACCAATTGCACTTTATGGCAGCGAGGTGTGGGGTCCACTTGCAAAACAAGATTTCATCAAATGGGACAAACACCCCATTGAAACCCTACATGCAGAGTTCTGTAAGATTCTCCTACATGTCCAGAGGAAAACTACAAACAATGCATGCAGGGCAGAATTAGGCCAATATCCACTAATAATAAAAACTCAAAAAAGAGCAATTAAGTTTTGGAAACATCTAAAATACAGTGACCCCCTCTCATATCATTACCAAGCCCTGCAATGCCAAGAGCTGAGCAAAGAAAAGAGTCCCCTCATCCAGCTGGTCCTGGGGCTGAGTTCACAAACCTGTTCTACTAACACACTGAAGCCTCAGGACCAGAACATCCAATCAATCAGAATAAACCAAATTACAACACAGTCAAAACAAAACTACATTGCTTATTGGGAAACACAAGCACAAACACAAAGCAAAATGCAGTGCTATCTGGCCCTAAATCGACAGTACACTATGGCTAAATATTTGACCATGGTTACTGATCAAAACCTTAGAAAAACCTTGACAAAGTACAGGCTCAGTGAGCACAGCCTTGCCATTGAGAAGGGTAGACACAGGAAAACCTGGCTCCCTGTAGAGGAAAGGCTGTGCAACCACTGCACAACAGCAGAACCTGAGACGGAGCTGCATTTCCTGACAAAATGTCAAAAATATAAAACAATTAGAGAGTGTCATTTCCCCAAATTTGAAATCCTTATTCAAGGTTTTAAAGACCTCTCTGATGAGGATAGGCTACCCATCCTGTTGGGGGAGGACGCAGAGAGCTGTGGGTTGGCAGCGCACTACATTGCTGCCTGCCATAAGTTGAGGGACAGTGTCTGACAGACCAATAAACCTGCACATGTCCTCAACTGTATGATTATGTTATTGTTGAATGTATGGTTATATTGACCGTTGGTTATTGTTGTTACTGTTGTCCCGTTGACAATTTTTGATTCTCATTTTTATTTATTTTTTATATTGTAAATATCCAAAGTAAGCTTTGGCAATATGTACATTGTTACGTCATGCCAATAAAGCGAATTGAATTGAATTGAATTGAGAGAGAGCGAGCGAGAGAGAGAGAGAGAGAGAGAGAGAGAGAGAGAGAGAGAGAGAGAGAGAGTGAGAGAGAGAGAGAGAGAGAGAGAGAGAGAGAGAGCGAGAGAGAGAGAGAGAGAGAGAGAGAGAGAGAGAGAGAGAGAGAGAGAGAGAGAGAGAGAGAGAGTGAGAGAGAGAGAGAGAGAGAGAGAGAGAGAGAGAGAGAGAGAGAGCGAGCGAGAGAGAGAGAGAGAGAGAGAGAGAGAGAGAGAGAGAGAGAGAGAGAGAGAGAGAGAGAGAGAGAGAGAGAGAGAGAGAGAGAGAGAGATATTATGTGAACCCTCTTTTCGGTACTTCTCTTTATAGTGACCCAGTTAGTATGCAACTCAAGCCCTCACAACTCTCACCTCACCATGCCATTAAAATATACAAGCAGATACACTGAACTTAATATGCTGCTCATGATTATATGAGGATGATTCATTTGTCCAGATGATTGGCTTTACATGTGGTAGAACCATAGAACGCTCTCCTGCCACCAGCTGGGCACAACTGGAACAGCAGTGGTTACTGTCTGGAAGTCGATGGTGGACCTTGATCTATTGTAACACACTAAAGGTGCAGGAAAAAGGCTTTTATTTTTATATGCTACAGATACAGGCAAACATATGCACATTCTCTATTTTTAATTTAGATGCTTTCTATATCTAATTTAGAGCCCACACACGTAGACTTCCCTTTTAACATGCTGTATGTGAATAAAATCAAGTGTGTTTCCATAACTCAGACTGCCGCTCCATAACTCAGACTGCTGCTCCATAACTCAGACTGCTACTCCACACCTCAGACTGCTGCTCCACACCTCAGGCTGCCGCTCCATAACTCAGACTGCTGCTCCATAACTCAGACTGCTACTCCACACCTCAGACTGCTGCTCCACACCTCAGACTGCTGCTCCATAACTCATACTACTACTCCATAACTCAGACTGCTGCTCCATAACTCAGACTGCTGCTCCACACCTCAGACTGCCGCTCCATAACTCAGACTGCTGCTCCATAACTCAGACTGCTACTCCACACCTCAGACTGCTGCTCCACACCTCAGACTGCTGCTCCATAACTCATACTACTACTCCATAACTCAGTACTACTCCATAACTCAGACTGCTACTCCACACCTCAGACTGCTGCTCCATAACTCAGACTGCTGCTCCATAACTCAGACTGCTGCTCCATACCTCAGACTGCTGCTCCACACCTCAGACTGCTGCTCCATAACTCAGTCTGCTGCTCCATAACTCAGACTGCTACTCCACACCTCAGACTGCTGCTCCATAACTCAGACTGCTACTCCATACCTCAGACTGCTGCTCAATAACTCAGACTGCTACTCCACACCTCAGACTGCTGCTCCATAACTCAGACTGCTACTCCATAACTCAGACTGCTACTCCATAACTCAGACTGCTACTCCACACCTCAGACTGCTGCTCCATAACTCAGACTGCTACTCCATAACTCAGACTGCTGCTCCATAACTCATACTACTCCATAACTCAGACTGCTACTCCATAACTCAGACTGCTACTCCACACCTCAGACTGCTGCTCCATAACTCAGACTGCTACTCCATAACTCATACTGCTACTCCACACCTCAGACTGCTGCTCCATAACTCAGTACTACTCCATAACTCAGACTGCTACTCCACACCTCAGACTGCTACTCCATAACTCAGACTGCTACTCCATAACTCATACTGCTACTCCATAACTCAGACTGCTACTCCATAACTCAGTACTACTCCATAACTCAGACTGCTACTCCATAACTCATACTACTACTCCATAACTCAGACTGCTACTCCACACCTCAGACTGCTACTCCACACCTCAGACTGCTACTCCATAACTCAGACTGCTACTCCATAACTCATACTACTACTCCATAACTCAGACTGCTACTCCATAACTCATACTACTACTCCATAACTCAGTACTACTCCATAACTCAGACTGCTACTGCATAACTCATACTACTCCATAACTCCGACTGCTACTCCATAACTCATACTACTACTCCATAACTCAGACTGCTACTCCATAACTCATACTACTACTCCATAACTCATACTACTCCATAACTCAGACTGCTACTCCATAACTCAGACTGCTACTCCATAACTCATACTACTACTCCATAACTCAGACTACTACTCCATAACTCAGACTGCTACTCCATAACTCATACTACTACTCCATAACTCAGACTACTACTCCATAACTCAGACTACTACTCCATAACTCATACTACTACTCCATAACTCAGACTACTACTCCATAACTCAGACTGCTACTCCATAACTCAGACTGCTACTCCATACCTCAGACTGCTGCTCCACACCTAAAAGCCAAAGGCAGCAGTTTTTTCCACTCCAGCGATGTGGGTAAAGAGGCTGGCTAGGTGACAGTGTCAGAAAGTATAGGGTGTCTCTCTGTTCTCTACCCATCCTATAATCTGCAATCTTTGTATTTATTTTCTTGGGTTCAACCAAACCACTGCTTGTCCATGCCAAACTGACTGACTGAATTCTGTTTAGCTATGCATTTGACTCCAATGAGGGAATCCATTAAGTTGTAGATATATAAGTTCCCCAACACTGTATTAGTTCAGCTGCAGTGCCAATACCCATTGCCTTCTAACATCCCACTGGTATATGGTGGTTGGGTGAAGGCTTGGCAAAATCCACTGAAAATATCAGGTCTGCATTGTATAGGATGAACTCTTTGGCAGCATGCGATATGAGAAATATTATATGAGTGTACATCAGGGGAGTGTTGTAATGTAATCCACCAACAGTCTCTGTACTGCCAGCTCATGCAACACTTGGCTGGGCCTTAATGTTATTAAGAGGCCACGCCTACATCCCAAATGGCACCCTATTTTCAATATAGTGCACGACTCTGACCAGCGCCCATGCTAACATCTCCAGGCCAAAGGAACAAACAAACACGTGTGATTCCAGCTGGGAATGATTCTTTCAAGAGAATGTTTTCTCTTGACAATAACTCCTAATCAGGGTTCTACGGTGTGACCATTTTACACATCTTCCCTTGTAACCTGTACGAAGACGTGTGTGTGTGTGTGCTCATAAAAAATCTGTGGTGGTGTTCTCGATGTCCTCGGCGCCTGTTACTGGGTGAACTGAGGATCGCTTCACGTGTTGTCGGAATCCACCTTGTCACCCGTCCTGATAGCCTGGGGGAGGGAAAGGGGGAGAAAGAGAGATGTTGAAGGGGAAGCATCCACTTACCTCTCCTTCACTCTCCCAGAGCTGTCTAAATGTTGTTTTATTGCATTTTCAATAAGCTAATGGGCAGCCATCTTGAACTTCTACTGTAGGGCCGCTGTGGGTCAAAATAGAGAGACACACATACAGACCCATAGACAACTAAGTACTGACACCGGATCTGTTTGGTGAAAATCCCAGTTTGTTCAAATTACCATTTTCCAGTTCCAACATTGAACGAACAGAAATTGGCATCTTCCAGCATCTTAACAGCCCCAATGGCCTGGATATCCTGCGAGACTTGACCATATTACTGGAGGAGCCATGGTGACTTTAGCAGAGCTCTTCGTCTGGAAGACAGAGTCCTAGTTTGTGTCCCTGTCATCCATCATGAAGACAGAAACCAGCTAGAAAACAACAGGAAACAGCTGCATTGGACTGTGGTGTCGTTCATGTAGAGAATCAGTACGTATGAAACAAGTGATGTTATAGTAGAGAGCTTCAGATTCCTGTTTTTAAACAAACTGTTGTTGGTTGGACCACAAGTGGCAAATTATCTCTTTTAATAATAACGATTCTCCATGCATGGAAAAACAAAACAGTGTTATGAGTTATTTTGAACTGCTGGCAGATGGATTTAATGAAAGACTGATGTCATCTCAAAGTAATTTCTTTCATTTTATGAGGGCTGGAGATTGTATAGTTTGACATTCCTACATATTTGGGTGTGTACATACATTAATTAAAAACATGATGGCATATGGCCTGCTGGTATTTATGAGGAAATGTTATATTTGGTTTGTAGCAGTCTTCAACATGTTTAATCATGGTTTGTGTGTTCGTTTTTAAAAATCTGTGTTCATTGCTTGATATGTCTTGTTAACGTTGGCTCAGAAAATGTATATAAGTATAGTTGAGGTACAAGTCTAGTCAAGGATGAAAAATATAGCACTCACACCCAACTCCCCATGCAGCCTGGGGATCCTTCTGAGCCCCTCTCTCTCTTTCTATTTCTTTCTTTCTTTCTCTCTCTCTCTCTTGCTACTCCCTCCCTCCCTCTCTTCCCTGTACAGTGACCTCTGTAAATCAGAATGTTCATTGGATGTGTGTGAGAGCAGGTTGGCTCATGCCCTCTCCATAGCACGTCAAACTGGATCACTTTGTCTACCGTGATGAGCTAGAGGCTAAATCACTCATTTCCCTTTTAGCACAGAGATGGATTTACAGTATGTGGTGAGAAAATGATTAATCGGTGGTAAAGAACTGTTACCCTGTGAGAATACTATTCCATGGTGAAGTGTAGCCGCACAGTGTGTGTGTGTGTGTGTGTGTGTGTGTGTGTGTGTGTGTGTGTGTGTGTGTGTGTGTGTGTGTGTGTGTGTGTGTGTGTGTGTGTGTGTGTGTGTGTGTGTGTGTGTGTGTGTGTGTGTGTGTGTGTGTGTGTGTGTGAGTGCGTCCATGCGTGCGTGCGTGTGCCTCAAACTTTCCATGTTCACATTAGTTGCTCCCTCCCGCCTCTCCCATGTAGCCTGTTCTTTAATGTTCTGTAATGTTCCAGTGTTTAGTACTAATCAGAAAGGACTGTTGGACACAAGACAGAGTTCTTTAGGACTTAGTCACCTCATCCATGTTCCAGTGCCTTGACCTAGTTTGAGCAGTTTGTGTTTAGCCTGCAGAGCACTGCAATACATATGTTCTCTCTTTACTTTATTTATTTGCAAAATGTTTTGTTTGTTTGTTTGTTTCCATCCGTTTTTACTTCCTGGTTACAGTTGTTTCATAACTTCTTGTTTTTGGTGTGTTTCCAGGGAGACATCCAGCAGCTGTTGATTGTGGCGGACCACCGTGCTGCCTATGACTACTGTGAACACTACAGCCCCGACTGTGAGGTCCCTGTCCCAGAGCAGCCCCAGGCCCAGGACCCCAACACAGACGAATATGTGAGTCACTTCATCGCCTCTCCAGACTCTTACAGTATGTTTACAGTATGTTTACAGTATGTTTTATACTCTATACTTCTTTTCAGTTGGGTCTCTCTCTTCTTACGTCTCAAGGTAATTGTCTTCAGGTCGAAGTCAACTTGCTGTGTTGGCTTGAGAAGTTTAACAACTAGATAACAAACTACTGTATGTAATAAATTGCTTATTTTTGGACAGGCAGAGGTTAATGTTGAGGACAGACGGAACGCCTCGCCAAATGTCCAATGGTAGAGCGTGGCGCGAAATACAAAAACCTTAAAAATGCTATAACTTCAATTTCTCAAACATATGACTATTTTACACCATTTGAAAGATAAGACTCTCGTTAATCCAACCACATTGTCCGATTTCAAAAAGGCTTTACAGCAAAATCAAAACATTAGATTATGTCAGGAGAGTACCCTGCCAAAAATAGTCACACAGCCATTTTCAAAGCAAGCATATATGTCACAAAAACCCAAACCACAGCTAAATGCAGCACTAACCTTTGATGATCTTCATCAGATGACACTCCTAGGACATTATGTTACACAATACATGCATGTTTTGTTCAATCAAGTTCATATTTATATCAAAAAACAGCTTTTTACATTAGCATGTGATGTTCAGAACTAGCATACCCACCGAACACTTCCGGTGAATTTACTAAATTACTCATCATAAACGTTGACAAAATACATAACAATTATTTTAAGAATTATAGATACAGAACTCCTTTATGCAATCGCTATGTCAGATTTTAAAACAGCTTTTCGGTGAAAGCACATTTTGCAATATTCTGAGTACATAGCTCAGCCATCACAGGCTAGCTATTCAGACACCTGCCAACGTCGGGGCAACCTAAACTCAGAATTACTATTAGAAAAATTGGATTACCTTTGCTGTTCTTCGTCAGAATGCACTCCCAGGACTTCTACTTCAACAACAAATGTTGTTTTGGTTCCAAATAATCCATAGTTATATCCAAATACCTCCGTTTTGTTCGTGCGTTCAGGTCACTATCCAAAGTGTAACGCGCGAGCGCATTTCGTGACAGAAAATTTCAAAATATTCCATTACTGTACTTAGAAACATGTCAAACGCTGTTTAAAATCAATTTTTATGCTATTTTTCTCATAAAATAGCGATAATATTCCAACCGGACAACGTTGTATTCATTCAAAGAAGGAAAGAAAAAAATGGCGAGGTCTCGTGAAAGCGCATCTCCAGTCTCACTGTCCCCAGGCAGACCACTTACAAACTCTGCTCCTGTTATCCGCCCAGAGACAGGAGACGTGTCATTCCGCTTTCTGAAGGCTTTAGAGAGCCAATGGAAGCCTTAGAAAGTGTCACGTAACAGCACAGATACTGTAATTTCGATAGAGATGCAACAGAAGGACAACAAATTGTCAGACAGGCCACTTCCTGCATGGAATCTTCTCAGGTTTTTGCCTGCCATATGAGTTCTGTTATACTCACAGACACCATTCAAACAGTTTTAGAAACTTTAGAGTGTTTTCTATCCAAATCTACTAATTATATGCATATTCTAGTTTCTGGGCAAGAGTAGTAACCAGATTAAATTGGGTACGTTTTTTATCCGGCCGTGAAAAGACTGCCCCCTATCCACAACAGGTTATTAAGGGCAACTATTGGTCAGGGTGTGTCCTTTGGGGCCTTATGAGGACTACCTGATCTAGCAAGAACATAAAAGGAAACCAAAGAAGCTCTAAACTCCAGGTTCAAACAGTCAGGGAGTTCAGGGCATTATATCAAATACAGCACACCCTGAGGCCTTCCCTGATATTCCCTGATACAGTATTCCTTCATCCCTTTATCAATAAGCGGTTCTTTGATTAGGGATCAGGCTGTGTCGGTTGGACAAACTACTGGAAAGAAAGAGCTGCATCGCTGAGGGAAAAAAACGCTGTCTGCCAGAGAGAAAGTGCTGAGTGCTGGGAAATCAACAGGGTTGAATCTGCTATGCAGTTATAGAGGAAATCAATTATGCAGGAATGGCAGAGTACTTGCCTGAGCCTGTAACTCCATACTCTATGCTGAATGGAGATTTTCTTTCTATATCTGCCCCCAATCTATTAAACAACTCTGCTGTCCTACCTTGGCATGGTAAGGCTTAATCCTTTGGAGGAGAACAACATTATCAATTCAACAAGCTAACCAACCACGCCCTTGTACTCTTTCCAGTTGAAGTGGTGATCTCAGCTTTCTTATGAAGTGAACTAGTCAGAGAGAGAACCAGAACCACAACTCCTGTACCTCTCATCTCAGCCCATCTGGAGCTGTCTATTTCACCCTGACATAGTAGAATCGTGGTTCTACAACTACAGACAAACCAGAGTCAAACGTAATGGTCACAAACACATACCTCAAACATGTTTCAGACCTGTTTTGGGTTTGTTCATAATCTGGTTCCAATAGTAGGGCTAATATGGAGCAGACCTCACAGAAAAGAAAAACTTCAGAGTGACTGAAGCAACTAGTGCCTCTCTCCCCTCAGTACATGATCAGGATGAGCTCTGAAGCAACTAGTGTCTCTCTCCCCTCAGTACATGATCAGGATGAGCTCTGAAGCAACTAGTGCCTCTCTCCCCTCAGTACATGATCAGGATGAGCTCTGAAGCAACTAGTGCCTCTCTCCCCTCAGTACATGATCAGGATGAGCTCTGAAGCAACTAGTGCCTCTCTCCCCTCAGTACATGATCAGGATGAGCTCTGAAGCAACTAGTGCCTCTCTCCCCTCAGTACAGCACAGAAGAAAAAAAATGTATGAAATTGTATGAAATGTATGCATTCACTACTGTAAGTCGCTCTGGATAAGAGCGTCTGCTAAATGACTAAAATGTCAAAAATGTACATGATCAGGATGAGCTCTGAAGCAACTAGTGCCTCTCTCCCCTCAGTACATGATCAGGATGAGCTCTGAAGCAACTAGTGCCTCTCTCCCCTCAGTACATGATCAGGATGAGCTCTGAAGCAACTAGTGCCTCTCTCCCCTCAGTACATGATCTGTGGTTTCTGATCAGATTCGGACTCAGCCCACCTTTTGTTGGGGATTCCCAACATCCACATCATCCAGTGGAGGCTGCCGAGGGGAGGACGGCTCATGGCTGGAAACCATGTGGAAACCATGTGATATTGATACCCTTCCACTAATTTTGCTTCAGCCATTGCCTCCTCAATTAAGGTGCCACCAACCTCCTGTGACATCATCCCAATATCAGACACCTCTGATTGTTATCATAATGTTAAGCTGTTTTCATAGAGTACAAAGCAATGTCTTTCTTTCTCTCTTTCTCTGTCTGTTGTCTAATCTCTCTCTCTCTCTCTCTCTCTCTCTCATCATTACGTGTATGTCATTTCAACCATCAACCATTATCCATTTCCCTGTATGTATAGAGCACAGAGGAGGAGGACCCTATCTGTTGTCTTACAGTACAAAGAAATGTTTTTCTTTCTCTCTCTTTCTTTCTGTCTCTCTTTCTTTACCTGTCTCTCAATCTCTTACTCTGTCTCTCTCTCTCTCTCTCTCTCTCTCTCTCTCTCACACACACACACACACACACCCTTCTCTTATTACTGTCATTTTCAACCATCATCCATTAAATCAATAATATACCAGAGGGGGTGTGTTATGGGGATTATTGGAACGACATGATGTGGTCGCTAGGAAGACGTGAGTTCTGTCAGCCAATAATCACCATAACTCACACCCTCAAGTATATTATTGCGTATATGAAACGGTTTTACACAGAAAGCAAGAACTATGAAAGAATAACTTTCTGGTCAACCATTACTGTTAGTGGAGTGATCATAAAGTGATTCGATCATTTTTCGATAACGCATGACTAGCTGTGGTGTTGTGCTCAATAACACCACGGCTGGAATGCACTTTTGACCAATCCGATTGCTTGGCGGGAACTAACCGTTTCATAATTCCCTGTATTGTATAGAACACAGAGGAGGACAGCTATTACTATGAGTATCCTTACTATGAGGACACGGATGGGAAACCTTCCGAGTCCACCTCCGAGACTGAGACTGACGAACAAGCTGGACCTGCCACGGAAGACGTAAAGGTACTGTCCCCTTTCTGTCCCATGTCCTATGTCCCCTGTCCTTTTAAAAGACTACTGTCTATCTCCAGTGGTGTGGGACTTGACACCCTCTCCCCATCCCATACCTTGTTTTATAATGTAGTGAGTGCTGTTGATGATTGCTGTTGATGCTAGCTGTTGATGCTAGCTGTTGATGCTAGCTGTTGATGCTAGCTGAGTATGTTCCAATGTCAGTTTCGAATGACATGTTGGTCAGGTCTCCCTTTGAAAAGCTATTCTTTATCTCAATGACTTTTAACTAAAGTTACTGTAAATGAAAACAATTCATCAAAAGTGTTGTATAGGCTACAGTTTGTCCTTCTGACATTGTGTTGTCCTCCTCTCCAGGTGTCCGTGCCAGAGAGCGGCCGTGTGGTCACCTCAGTCAAAGAGGTGGTGTCATCAGTCAAGGATACAACCAGTCAGGGAGTCGAGGGCAAAGTGTTGACCGCCATTTCTGCCGGCAGCGCCTCCGCTGGAGCCGCAGGAGCCGGAGCCGCCGGCGAGGAGGCCTACGGGGAAGAGACCAGCCCTTACGACGGCTATGATACGGATAGTTATGGGAACTACGAATCATACTATGACGAGTCCACGGCCACGCCCGACGGCACTCGCAGAGTTACCATCAGCAGCTCGAGCACGGGGACCGGCGCAGGGGTGGAGCTGGACCTGGGGCTGGGGTCAAAGTTTGACCTGGGCACGGGAGCGGAGTTTGAGAAGGTCATCACCAGTAGTGGAGGAGTCACCATCACACGCAACAAGACCTCAGTGAGTTACACACACACTGTTGTTGTGTGCTTGTGTGGTAATGTCCTATGTTTTACCAGTTAGATGTTGTATCTGGAATGTGTCACATAATATCTTATCATATCTCAGTGTGTCCCATTGACTCACTGCCCCTGTCCTTTCCTCTCTGGTCTCTCAGGCTGGAACAGGCTACGATGACAACTACGGTGAGGGCTATGACCTGTCCTATGGAGAGGGAGAGGGAGAGGAGTACAGCATCGGTGGCGGTGGCCACAACAGCAGAACCAGCAGCAGCAGCAGTACTGTTGAAATCGGTACTGGTGGTGGTGGTGGTGGATCTGTATCAGTCGGGGGCGGTTCTGTTTCCGTTGGGGGCGGTTCCGTTTCCGTTGGTGGTGGTTCCGTTTCCGTTGGGGGCGGTTCCGTCTCTGTAGGTGGATCTGCCAGCGCCGGAGGTGGGACGGCAAGAGCAGGAGCTGGAGCTGGGGATTCGGTTGCTACGGGAGCCGGGGGCCAGGGTGTGGCTATTGAGGGAGACTACACTGATCTGGAGGGTGATCGGTTCAAAGAGGAGTCCATCTCTGAGTATGGGGACGCAGACTATGGTTATGGAGACCTAGACTACGGTGGACAGGAGGAGAAGGTGCTGCCAGCCGAGACAGACGAGTACTACGGACAGGTAAGGACGATGATGATGATGGTAATCATGATGATAATGATAATAATCAAAATTGTAGTGATGATAATGATGATGGTGGTACTGATGATGATGGTGATGGCGGCAATATACTATGATGATGATGATGTGGTGGTGGTGATGATGATGGTGATGATGATGGTGATGATGATGATGATGGTGGTGGTTGTGATGATGATGGTGGTGGTGGTGATGATGATGATGGTGGTGGTAGTGATGACGATGGTGGTGATGATGATGATGGTAATGATGATGATGATGGTGGTGGTGGAGATGATGATGGTAACGATGATGATGGTGATGATGATGGTGGTGGTAGTGATGACGATGGTGGTGATGATGGTAATGATGATGATGATGATGATGGTGGTGATGATGATGGTAATGATGATGGTGGTGATGATGATGTTTGTAATGACGATTATGGTGATGATGGTGGTGATGATGATGATGGTGGCGGTGGCGGTGGTGGTGGTGATGATGATGGTGGTGGTGGTGATAATGATTATGATGTCGGCGATAGACTATGATGATGATGATGGTGGTGATGATGATGTTTGTAATGACGATTATGGTGATGATGGTGGTGATGATGATGATGATGGTGGTGGTGTTGGTGGTGATGATGATGATGGTGGTGGTGGTGGTGGTTGTGGTGGTGATGGTGGTGGTGGTGGTGGTGATGATGGTGGTGGTGATGGTGGTGGTGATGGTGGTGGTGTTGGTGATGATGATGATGATGATGATGGTGGTGGTGATAATGATTATGATGTCTGCGATAGACTATGATGATGATGATGGTGGTGGTGGTGGTGGTGATGATGGTGGTGTTGGTGATGATGATGATGATGGTGGTGGTGATAATGATTATGATGTCGGCGATAGACTATGATGATGATGATGATGGTGGTGGTGATAATGATTATGATGTCGGCGATAGACTATGATGATGATGATGATGGTGGTGGTGATAATGATTATGATGTCGGCGATAGACTATGATGATGATGATGGTGGTGGTGGTGATAATGATTATGATGTCGGCGATAGACTATGATGATGATGATGATGGTGGTGGTGATAATGATTATGATGTCGGCGATAGACTATGATGATGATGATGATGATGATGATGTTGATGTCCTCTGCAGGTTGATGGGTCTCGGGGAGAGAAGGGACAGAAGGGAGAACCTGCTATCATTGAGCCTGTGAGTATAATTTATCCAACGTGTGTGTGTGTGTTTCACATATGTGTGTCTGTGTGAGAGTGTGTATGTGTGTGTTTCACATATGTGTGTCTGTGTGAGAGTGTGAGTGTGTGTTTCACACGTGTGCTGTGTAAGAGTGTGTATGATTATTTCAAATCCAAGCCATGAGTCATCACACACCACTGACTGACAATCATATAAATCACATGATGCAGTATAACACACTGGTCTCTGCATCTTCCTGCTGTGTCCTGCAGCAAGGCCACCTCTGGTCGAAAGGTTGAACATTTGGAGTATGGATACATAGAGGAAAATGAATGATCATCTGGAGTGTAAACACAATGGGCTAGCATAAACACTGACCAGGGAGAGTCCAGCTGGGAAAGGGAGGGAAGAGAAAGAGAGAGAGAGAGAGAGAGAGAGAGAGAGAGAGAGAGAGAGAGAGAGAGAGGGGGAGAAGACAGAGGAAATCTCCCAAAGACTTCCCCACCTCCCAGTGATCTAAAGATCTCACAGATGGAATATAGTCAGTCCCTACTTGGGATTTTTACTCCAGCACTCCACATTCATCAGGGGACAGTGTTAACTTGCGGAGCTAAAGCCATGGCTATACCTGATATGCCAATGTCATCACTGGCAGCCAATTCCTATGTTATGATCCAAGCGTACGAATTCAATACCTCAATCTGACCTGAGTCACAGAACCACAGCTGTCTCCCTATAAACAAATGTCACTGTGCTCAACTGTATGTGTGTGTGTTTTACCACCCAGAATGAGCCTCTGAGTCGTCCATCTTGTTCACATTGTAAATAAACAAGGAGCAGAGCTCCCTCCTTGCAGTCCAATCCCCATTTGTCTGCAGTGACGCCAACCCCCATCCCCCTGCCAGTCCCATCCAACCCACCCATACCACACTCATACTCACCCCACACACCATGGACGCATGGCCACACGCATGCATGCACGCACTCACACACTACACACACACACACTCCTCTATCTGTTTACTGCTGTGATCAGTCACTCTAAGCCTGAGTCCATACATCTACACAGGACCACTAAGTGTTTGACAGACAGACTTAAAGTGCATTCGGATAGTATTCAGACCCCTTGACTTTTTTCACATTTTGTTATGTTACAGCCTTATTGTAAAATGGATGAAATAGTATTTTCCCCTCATCAGTCTACACACAATACCCCATAAAGAACACGTTTTTTTTGTTTACTTTTTTACCACTTTTTCGGCCCAATTGGTAGTTACAGTCTTGTTCCATCTCTGCAACTCCATACGGGAGAGGCGAACGTCAAGAGCCATGTATCCTCTGAAACAAGACGCTGCCAAGCCGCACTGCTTCTTGACACACTGATTGCTTAACCCAAAGCCAGCCACACCAATGTGTCGGAGGAAAAGCCGTACAACTGGCGACCGAAGTCAGCGGGCATGCATCCTTCTTGCCACAAGGAGTCGCTAGAGCACGATGGGACAAGGACATCCTGGCCGGGCAAACCCTTCCCTAACCCGGACGACGCTGGGGCAATTGTGCGCCGCCTCATGTCTCCAGGTCACGACATCCTGAGTGCTCTGGAGAAGGTTTTCATCAAGGATCTCTCTGTACTTTGCTCCGTTAATCTTTCCCTCAATCCTGACTAGTCTCCCAGTCCCTGCCTCCAGATGTGACGCTTGGCATTTAGGCCAAAGAGTTCAATCTTGGTTTCATCAGACCATAGCATCTTGTTTCTTATGATCCGAGAGTCCTTTAGGTGCCTTTTGCCAAACTCCAAGCGGCTGTCGTGCTGCAGAGATGGTTGTTCTTCTGGAAGGTTTTCCGATCTCCACGGAGGAACTCTAGAGCTCTGTCAGAGTGACCATCGGGTTCTTGGTCACCTCCCTGACCAAGGCCCTTCTCCCCCGATTGCTCAGTTTGGCCAGGCGGCCAGCTCTAGGAAGAGCCTTGCTGGTTCCAAACTTCTTCTATTTAAGAATGATGGAGGCCACTGTGTTCTTGGGGACCTTCAATACTGCAGAAATGTTTTTGTACCCTTCACCTGATCTGTGCCTTGACACAATCCTGTCTCAGAGCTCTACGGACAATTCCTTCGACCTCATGGCTTGGTTTTTGGCTCTGACATGCACTATCAACTGCGGGAACTTATATAGGCAGGTGTGTCCCTTTTCAAATCATGTCCAATCAATTGAATTTACCACAGGTGGACTCCATTCAAGTCGTAAAAACATCTCAAGGATGATCAATGGAAACAGGATGCACCTGAGCTCAATTTTGAGTCTCTTAGCAAAGGGTCTGAATACTTATGTAAATAAGTTATTTCAGTTTTTTATTTGTAATAACTTTGCAAAACATTTTTAAACCTGTTTTCGCTTTGTCGTTATGAGGTATTGTGTGCAGATTGATGGAAAATGTGGAAAAGTCAAGGGGTCTGAATACTTTCCGAATGCACTGTACTATAGGAAAACTGTGACGTGACCTCACACACTTATCCATAAACACACATCAAACAATAGACCCAGGTATGGGACTGGGAATGTTAAAGACCCAGGTATGGCTCTGGGAATGTTAAAGACCCAGGTATGGGTCTGGGAATGTTAAAGCTGGAGGAGCAATTTCCCACCTTTCTTTTAGCTGATTGGACAGAGACATATCTCCTTGATAGCTTGACTTGGTCCTCCGCCTCTCAGTTGGTATAGCTTGGTGCTTGCAATTCCAGGATAGTAGGTTTGATTCCTCAGACCATCCATACGTAAAATGTGTGCACACATGACAGTAAGTCGCTGAGGATAAGTGTCTGCTAAATGAAATATATCATATTATTATAATTATACAATGACTTCATGTGTTTCTTATTGCCCATAGTTCCCTGTTCCATGTTGAACATGTTCCATCAGCCTCCTGCCTTTGTCCTGATTGTTATTCACCCTCTGCCTGTTCCTCCCAGATGAATGTGAAGCTCTAAATGAAATGACAGGCAGGAATTTATATTAAATCACCAAATACTCCCCTGGATGGAGAGAAGATATGAAGGATGTGTCCGGACACGTATATAAAGTATATGCACACATACTGAAGAGATGCATTCATATGAATTAATGTATACGCGGGGTTACGCACGCACGCACTCACGCACGCACGCACGCACGCACACACACACACACACACACACACACACACAAGTACACACAAGTACACACGAGTACACTCACACACAAACAAACAAAGAGTCATAGTGTCATGTGTTAGTGGTGATGCTGCGTACTCTACAGGCTGCAGCCATCCATCTCTCTGATGTGTTTGTGTGTTTCAGGGAATGCTGGTGGAGGGTCCGCCCGGTCCGGAAGGCCCAACAGTAAGTACCTCTCTCTACTATCTCTCTCTATTTTTGTCAGTCTCTCTCTCTCTCTCTCTCTCTCTCTCTCTCTCTCTCTCTCTCTCTCTCTCTCTCTCTCTCTCTTGCTCTCGCTCTCACTCTCGCGCTCATCCAGTCTCTTATGATTTCAGTGGAAGATGACAGTTTTCTGACAGTTTTCAGCCCTATCTTCTATCTGGTCTGTCTCTGGGTTAGGAATATTGTGTATCCTCCACTGTTTGTCTTGAAATGACCAGTGTTTTGTTAAGAGAGAATGAAACTGCAGCCCAGTTGCCAGTCCTGGGATTTAGCAGTAAGAATAGTAACAGCACAACACACCACTTGCCCTAGAGAGACAGTTACACAGAGGTTCTCAGATCAGTTAGTATTTATTTATTTACCTATATGCTCGCTCTTGTACGCTATTTGACCGCAAGAATCAGTCACCTTTATTCGTTAAGAACATTTACAAATACTCATAATTTGACTTGGTGATATGGTGCTGCTAGTGATAGACAACATTTAGAGACAGAATACAGACAGCAGAAACAGTCGATAACGATAGAGTAAGAGTTAGTAGAGAAAGAGAGACGGGGCCCCAGTTAAAAGGTATCATCTAACATACTGCCTGCCCATATTTCCTCATACATTCCTCTCTTGTTCTCTCTTTTATGTTTCCGCGTACAACTGTTATGCAAGTTTGCCTGAGTTGCATTTTGTTTTGTGTGTGTGAGCATGAGCGTGTACACGCGTGTGTGTGTGTGTATGTGAGTGTCTCTGTGTGTGTGTGTGTGTGTTTGTGTATGTGGGTGTCTGTGTGTGTGTGTGTCTCTGTATGTGTGTGTGTGTGTGTGTGTGTCTGTGTGTGTGTGTCTGTGTATGTGGGTGTCTCTGTGTGTGAGTGTGTGTGTGTGTGTGTGTGTGTGTGTGTGTGTGTGTGTGTGTGTGTGTGTGTGTGTGTGTGTGTGTGTGTGTGTGAGTGTCTGTGTGTGTGTGTCTGTGTGTGTGTGTGTTTGTGTATGTGGGTGTCTGTATGTGTGTGTGCCATACTCAGTCTCTGAAAATATATATTGTTGTGTACAGGGTCTCCCTGGACCCCCAGGTTCCTCCGGCCCCCCAGGCAGCCACGGAGACGCAGGAGAAAGGGTGAGAAACAAGGACCCACAACAAATAAAACACACAGACAAATAAATAAATAAATAAATGGAATATACCACAGCCACATGCCAACAACCACCAACACATCACATAGCCATTGTTTCAACACAACCACAAGGTATACATCAAGCTGTTGATATACAGCAAGGTATCAATTAGTCACCACCACTCCCCAAAACATGGTAGAACACCTGTACACGTTTTGTAAAAAATCTGACAAAACTTGTATTCCTGGCATAATTTACCTTGTTCGAGTAAATGTACTCTCTCTCTCTCTGTGTGTCTCTGTGTCTCTGTGTCTCTGTGTCTCTGTCTGTCTGTCTGTCTGTCTGTCTGTCTGTCTGTCTGTCTGTCTGTCTGTCTGTCTGTCTGTCTGTCTGTCTGTCTGTCTGTCTGTCTGTCTGTCTGTCTGTCTGTCTGTCTGTCTGTCCGTCCGTCTGTCTCTCTCTCTCTCTCTCTCTCTCTCTCTCTCTCTCTCTCTCTCTCTCTCTCTCTCTCTCTCTCTCTCTCTCAGGGTCCTAATGGTCGTGCTGGTCTTCCTGGCGCTGATGGTCTGCCAGGACCTCCAGGGACTGTCCTGATGCTGCCTGTAAGTAAATACTGTAATACTATAGTTCTAGAATACACTAATCTAGAATGATGACCTCATGCTGTTTGTAAGTAAATAACATTATATGACACTTCTAGAATATACAGATCTATATCTAGAACAGAATACATGTTGAATGTGTCCGTCTAATATTTTTTTGCATATTAGACATTCCATATGTTTTCTCAGATGACAGATGACTATGTTTATGCACATGTGTAAGTTTCTAATTGTATGTACCGTTTGGCTTGTTGGCTATTGTGTGTGCATTTATCTTCTGGCAGGCTTTCTTTTTAAACTTCCATCCTAATCTTGTCCCTTCTGTAATGCTATCCTCAAGCTATCATCATTGCCCTTCAACATATTTGTTAGGTTCGTCAGTATTACTTCAGACAAGGCTAATCCTCTCTTCTCTTGGTTGCATTATTTCACCCTTTGATTCATAGAGTGCTGTTGATATCAGATCAGAGTTCTGTATGGTTTGGGTCACAGTGTCCTGACCTGTTGTGATGTGTGTTTTCCTGACTGTGTCAGAGGGGGTTAGAGATCTCTGTTCTGTTAGCAAGTGGAATTCAGGGAGGTAGTCTCCTCCTGAATCAAACACTCTTCCTCTCTGGTCTTGCCCCAGATAATCCAATCAGAGAATGCTGTGGTGTAAACCAGTCAATAAGCGCTCTAGCACCTCCTAGTGGAAGCTGTTGGAAGCTGTGGTTCTGCTGTCATTTAGACTCGCTCTCTGGGAAGGTCTCAATTGCATACTCCTTCCGTCCTCTCTCCTTGTCGCATTCTCAAAACCCATTGGATGAGAAAGCCAGAAGTCCCTCCCCTCTGACCTTCTCCAATGGATTTTGCGATTTTCCCTCTTTCTTATTCCATGCCCTTCCTCTCCCCTCTCTCCTCCTATTTCTTACTAATGAGATAACTAGCACACACCATTCCCCCAATCCCCCACCTTCCTATTGTCCACAGACTCCAGTCCAAATGACACATCTACTCTTAGAAAAAAGGGTTGCAAAAGGGTTCTGCAGCTGTCCCAATAGGAGAACACTTTTGGGTTCTATGTAGAGCCCTCTGAGGAAAGGGTTCTACATGGAACCCAAAAGGGTTCTACCTGGAACCAAAAGAGTTCTACCTGGAACCAAAACTGTTTTTTCAAAGTGTTCTCCTATGGGGACAGCCGAAGAACCCTTTTTTGGTTTTAGATAGCACCTTTTATTCTAAGAGTGTAGGGGTCTTACAGACAGGAAGTAATCTAGCCTCAGACAGGAAGTAGAGCAGGTCTAAGTGCTCCTTCCTGTGATCACAGCTGCTAAAACTAAAGGCTAAAGTTAGTATCTAGCCTTTCTGTTTGTTCTGCTGCGAAGTCTTCTGCCTGTGCTGCTGCTGCCTGTACTGCTACTGCTGAGTGTGATGACTTGACTAAATGTCCTGCTGGAGTCTCAGGAGTCAGGAGCAGAGCAGAGAACCTTCTGGAAAGGCTGTATGTGTCAGGCCAAGACGTCTGGTCAAGGTGGACCAGTAAAGCATGGGCCCTGTGCTTCATTTGACAGGGTCTGGCACCTCTCTGTTTTGGACTGTTTAATTGTCCTGACCCCCCCACAACTAACTTAGGTATAGTTGTGAACAATAGCCATGTCAAGGTGTTAAATGTAATCATCTAATTGGTCAATTATTGTTTGATTGTGCAGAGTTCGATAGTGTGCTTGGTAGAGCTCAGTTGGTAGAGCATGGTGTTTGCAACGCCTGCATGGTGTGTGCAATGCCAGGGTTGTGGGTTTGATTCCCACGGGGGGCCAGTACAAAAAATATGTAAAAAAATATATAAAAAAATAAATAAAAATAAATGCATGAAATGTATGCATTCACTACTGTAAGTTGCTCTGGATAAGAGTGTCTGCTAAATTACTATAATGTAAAATGTAGTTAGATGCCATTTGTGTGCCCTAGGTTTCTGCTTGGTCACAGTTCAAATTCCTCTCTCTATCTGTCTCTTTCTCTCTTCCTCTGGGCATGGTTGGATCTCTGTGTTGTACTTTGGTTTCTGTGAGTGGAATGATGAGGCTCTCGAGGGACATTGTGCTTTTGGTTTAGTTTAAATTATTCCTAGCAGTTGGTACAGCTAATTTGGTGCTGGCAAATCATTTTGTGGTTGACTGTAATATGGAGGAATGTCCAAAGTATATCTCACAATGTAGGAGAGAGAGAGAGAGAGAGAGAGAGAGAGAGAGAGAGAGAGAGAGAGAGAGAGAGAGAGAGAGAGAGAGAGAGAGGTTTGATGTTCACTGGGAAAAATATAGACAATTGAAAAATATAGAGTAAAATATTATGAAAGAGATCCCTAGCTGGAGAGATGTTGCTGTATTGAAAAAAGTAAGGTTTGCCAGCTTCATGCAAATCTGTATTCGATGTAATTTTTTCCCTCCATAGTAACAAGGTTGTGGTGATGGTTGTGGTGACAAACCCTCCTCACTGGTCTGTTTGTATTCATACCAACAGAAACAGAAACACATCTCTATAGGATCAACCAACTGGTTGCATTACCCACATTTCACCACTAGATGCCAGTATAGGCATGTGAACTTCTGATGGGAAAAGGACCATAACCAGGCAGTTGATGTATGAGCTAAGGTCTTTACAACTTAGCAGTTTTAGTGAATTTGAATTTGTTATTTTTTTATAACTTGTTTCAGTACAATCATATTTCATTTATTTATTTAGACATTCTGTTTGAAGAATGGGTAACCTAGCCTGTAAGATGACTTGGCATTTTCTCAACCCGCTGTCTCTCTTCTTGCTTTGTCTGTCTCTGTCTCTTTGTCTGTTTCTGTCTCTTTGTCTGTCTCTGTCTCTTTGTCTGTTTCTGTCTCTTTGTCTGTCTCTTTGTCTGTCTCTTAGTCTGTCTCTGTCTCTTTGTCTGTCTCTGTCTCTTTGTCTGTCTCTGTCTCTTTGTCTGTCTCTGTCTCTTTGTCTGTCTCTGTCTCTGTCTCTTTGTCTGTTTCTGTCTCTTTGTCTGTCTCTGTCTCTTTGTCTGTTTCTGTTTCTGTCTCTGTCTGTCTCTTTGTCTGTCTCTTTGTCTGTCTCTTTGTCTGTCTCTGTCTCTTTGTCTGTCTCCTTGTTTGTCTCTGTCTCTTTGTCTGTCTCTTTGTCTGTCTCTTTGTCTGTCTCTGTCTCTTTGTCTGTTTCTGTCTCTGTCTGTCTCTTTGTCTGTCTCTTTGTCTGTCTCTTTGTCTGTCTCTGTCTCTTTGTCTGTCTCCTTGTTTGTCTCTGTCTCTTTGTCTGTCTCTTTGTCTCTTTGTCTGTCTCTTTGTCTGTCTCTGTCTCTTTGTCTGTCTCTGTCTCTGTCTCTTTGTCTGTTTCTGTCTCTTTGTCTGTCTCTGTCTCTTTGTCTGTTTCTGTTTCTGTCTCTGTCTGTCTCTTTGTCTGTCTCTTTGTCTGTCTCTTTGTCTGTCTCTGTCTCTTTGTCTGTCTCCTTGTTTGTCTCTGTCTCTTTGTCTGTCTCTTTGTCTGTCTCTTTGTCTGTCTCTGTCTCTTTGTCTGTTTCTGTCTCTGTCTGTCTCTTTGTCTGTCTCTTTGTCTGTCTCTTTGTCTGTCTCTGTCTCTTTGTCTGTCTCCTTGTTTGTCTCTGTCTCTTTGTCTGTCTCTTTGTCTCTTTGTCTGTCTCTTTGTCTGTCTCTGTCTCTTTGTCTGTATCCTTGTTTGTCTCTGTCTCTTTGTCTGTCTCTTTGTCTGTCTCTTTGTCTGTCTCCTTGTTTGTCTCTGTCTCTTTGTCTGTTTCTGTCTCTGTCTGTCTCTGTCTCTTTGTCTGTTTCTGTCTCCTTGTCTGTCTCTGTCTCTTTGTCTGTTTCTGTCTCTGTCTGTCTCTGTCTCTTTGTCTGTTTCTGTCTCTTTGTCTGTCTCTGTCTCTTTGTCTGTTTCTGTCTCTTTGTCTGTCTCTTTGTCTGTTTCTGTGTCTTTGTCTGTCTCTGTCTTTTTGTCTGTCTCTGTGTCTGTCTCTTGGTCTATCTCTATATCTTTGTCCATGTACCTGTATCTACTTGACTGGCCTTACCTGTTGGGTCTGGTTCTGAGTTCTGAGTTATGCTCTCCTCCTCAGTTCCGCTTCAGTTCTGGAGGAGACTCTGGACAGAAGGGACCTCAGGTGTCTGCTCAGGAGGCCCAGATGCAAGCCATCATGCAACAAGCTAGGGTAAGGCTTACACACACACACGCAAACACAAACGTGCATACACACACACATATGCACACAGAGCCTGTAAGTAAGCATTTCACTGTAAGGTCTACACGTGTTGTATTCGGCGCACATAACAAATAAACTTTGATTTGATTTGATTTGAGACACACGCACCATTTTGTACTTCTCTAACTGTTTTCTCTCTCCAGCTGGCGATGCGTGGTCCTACTGGCCCTATGGGTTTGACAGGTAGATCTGGTCCTCTGGTACGTCTCCTCACACACACACATACTGTACACACACAGACACCCCTGTCACATACACAGCCTGAGGAGAATAACTTATTATAGTGTTAATAGTTGATAAAATCCTATTCAATTCTAATGCAGGTGCTACAACATTAATAGTGTTTGGACTGTGGCCTGATCATATTCATCCGCTGATCTGAACCTACCGTGACCTTATTGTGTTTGTCCTCCTCCCAGGGTTCTCCAGGTGTGGCTGGACTGAAGGGAGAGTCTGGAGAGTCCGGTCCTCAGGTAAGACGGATGGAAGTTTCTAGACCACTAGAACCACTGGAACGGTTCCTCTGTAATCTCCAGCCCAAGTTTAAGGCCTTTCTATAAACACAACTTACTTGGGTTATTTTGTTAGGGATATTTTGTTGGGGTTCTGTGGTAGGGTTCTCTTGTTGGATTCTCCATAACATTCTTCTTTGTTCCAGGGACCTCGTGGACCATTGGGTTCTCATGGACCCTCTGGGAAGCCTGGCAGAAGGGTAAGTGTGAATGAGAGTCTTGGATGGATATTTTAGTTTGGCGTGCAGATTAGGATAGTCTTGGTGTAGTTTTCTTGTATTTTAAAACATGACATTTTTGAATACTAGTTTCTGATTGGCTTGAAGAGCATTCTAGAGCGTGTATTATTTCCCTATAACGTACGGTATATCAGCACGGTAGAATTCAATGGCTGTAATTCATTCATACATGTTCTATGTTTGAGCTGCTTTTGAAGCAAAAGCCAAATTGAAAACATTATTTGCATTGTTGAATTTTATTTTCATAATAGCAACCTAAGACTGTTGGTTTGGTTAGCTAAACTAGCAAGTCAGTTTGTTTGGCTAAAAAGGCAACTACTGTAGCTATCTAATAAACTTGCTAGCTACTTCAGTGGATGGTGAACACATTTCTACTGACAAATAAACACATTTCTAGAGGAAAATGTGTTAAATTCTAGCCGTGGTATAAAAGGGATAATCAACTCGGGGCTCTATGTGTTCTCTGGAAAATAATGCAACTCCGTGGAAGGTTAGTTCCATGTCGTTCATTATTTTCCATAGAACACATAGCCTCTTGTTGATTATCCCTTACGTATTGTATTGTGCTCTTCTGTTGTATGTTCACGCAGACTACTTCCTGCTGACCTCTTGCCAGGCCCCCCTTGCAAATGAGGTTTCTAACCTCAAGGGTCTTTCCTGGTTACATAAAGGTTCAATAAACAATGAGAGAATTGTGCCCTTCAGAAAGGAGGGTGAAGCGGGTGTAAGTGTTGACGGGTGTTGTAATCATCTGTTTTTCCAGGGACGTGCTGGTTCTGATGGAGCCAGAGGCATGCCTGGTCAGACCGGAACCAAGGGAGACAGAGGGTTTGATGGTTTGGCTGGACTTCCTGGTGAGAAGGGACACAGAGTAAGTCTTTGTTGTTGTTATTTCAGCTCCGTTGTAGTATGACAGTGTTTGGATGTCTTTTTTAATGTGTACGTCCCACTGATCTTCTGTCTGTTCCTTTAGGGTGAATCTGGACCCCATGGACCTCCCGGACCCACAGGAGAGGATGGAGAGAGAGTAAGTACTACCACTCCCCCTCCCTCCATCTCTTATCATACCTACCCAGTTTCACTCTCTGTTTCTTCATCTCCCCACTCTGTGTGTCCATAGGTCAGCACTTCAGTATGGTGTGTGTGTATGTGGCCATAGGTCAGCACATCAGTATGGTTTGTGTGTGTGTGTATGTCCATAGGTCAGCACATCAGTATGGTGTGTGTGTGTATGTGTCCATAGGTCAGCACATCAGTATGGTGTGTGTGTGTATGTGTCCATAGGTCAGCACATCAGTATGGTGTGTGTGTGTGTATGTGTCCATAGGTCAGCACATCAGTATGGTGTGTGTATGTGTGTGTGTGTGTGATTAGTCAGTGTGTGATCTAAGTGTCTGTCATCTGTCGTAGATGAGCCTCATTTTGACACCCCCATGTCACTCCATCACCTGGCCCAATCACTTCATTCCTGTCCTCTCCTCCTTTCACACTTCCCCTTTCCCTCTCCCTCTCTCCTATACTCCAAATTCCCACTTCCTGTTCTGACCATGTCACTTCCTGTTTCCAGGGAGACGATGGAGAGATCGGGCCACGGGGGCTGCCTGGTGACCCAGTAAGTGTTTTTTTATGATGTCTATCCCCTGTCATTGTGACACTTACTGTACAACTTAATAAAACATGTGTTGACATATACGTTCTGGATTCAGATCCATACATGGTGTCCAGCTTATGGTATATGTACACAGTTTGTTTTTACACAGGTTTAGTAACTAGGTAGCCTAGACCCTATATGTGAATCTCAGGGTGAGAAGCCCTTAGATTCCTCTTGTTCACAGTCTACTCTCCTCACGGCTGGTAGACAAACTTCCCTTCCTCTCTGACAGGATTTCCCCTAAGGAGAAGAGGAAGGAGACAGGCAGAGAGAAAATGAGTTAGACAAAGTAAAAGGCTGAGAGAGCATCATTAGTGATAGATTGTGTGGTGCAGTATTTCAGACAGAACACCAGGGGGTGGTACACCATTGGTTTTCTGAGATACTCTAGCTGTGAGAGGAAGGGGCACTGAGTCACGGCACTGAGATAGCACTGTGTGATAGACAGTGAAGACAGGAGACATCAAGAATAGTGAAATCAATCAATGATGGTACAGAGAGATTCAAGAAGCATCAAGTATACTTTAGATGAAAATCCATTATTCATTCATTGTTGTCATTGTTGCCATAATTTTAAAAACATCATAGATTTACATTTAACAAACATTCTATATTTATTTGCTATGTTTTGAAATGGATCATGGCATTGATGTTGGCATTTTCATGTATTTCTCTCTCTCCAGGGACCTCGTGGGTTGCTGGGACCTAAGGGACCTCAGGGACCTCCCGGATCCCCTGTACGTTTAGAACACACACACACACACACACACACACACACACACACACACACACACACACACACACACACACACACACACACACACACACAGTTCAGACAGAGATTCATCAGTATTGTATTGAACTGATCCAGCTCATAGCAACACCAACACAATACTAATGACACACATAGGTAAATAACACATCCAGTATCTATAGTACATAGGTAAATAACACATCCAGTATCGACAGTACATAGGTAAATAACACATCCAGTATCTACAGTACATAGGTAAATAACACATCCAGTATCTATAGTACATAGGTAAATAACACATCCAGTATCTATAGTACATAGGTAAATAACACATCCAGTATCTATAGTACATAGGTAAATAACACATCCAGTATCTATAGTACATAGGTAAATAACACATCCAGTATGTACAGTACATAGGTAAATAACACATCCAGTATCTACAGTACATAGGTAAATAACACATCCAGTATCTACAGTACATAGGTAAATAACACATCCAGTATCTACAGTACATAGGTAAATAACACATCCAGTATCTACAGTACATAGGTAAATAACACATCCAGTATCTATAGTACATAGGTAAATAACACATCCAGTATCTACAGTACATAGGTAAATAACACATCCAGTATCTATAGTACATAGGTAAATAACACATCCAGTATCTACAGTACATAGGTAAATAACACATCCAGTATCTATAGTACATAGGTAAATAACACATCCAGTATCTACAGTACATAGGTAAATAACACATCCAGTATCTACAGTACATAGGTAAATAACACATCCGGTATCTACAGTACATAGGTAAATAACACATCCAGTATCTAAAGTACATAGGTAAATAACACATCCAGTATCTACAGTACATAGGTAAATAACACATCCAGTATCTACAGTACATAGGTAAATAACACATCCAGTATCTAGAGTACATAGGTAAATAACACATCCAGTATCTAGAATACATAGGTAAATAACACATCCAGTATCTACAGTACATAGGTAAATAACACATCCAGTATCTAGAATACATAGGTAAATAACACATCCAGTATCTAGAATACATAGGTAAATAACACATCCAGTATCTACAGTACATAGGTAAATAACACATCCAGTATCTACAGTACATAGGTAAATAACACATCCAGTATCTACAGTACATAGGTAAATAACACATCCAGTATCTAGAGTACATAGGTAAATAACACATCCAGTATCTAGAATACATAGGTAAATAACACATCCAGTATCTACAGTACATAGGTAAATAACACATCCAGTGTCTAGAATACATAGGTAAATAACACATCCAGTATCTAGAATACATAGGTAAATAACACATCCAGTATCTAGAATACATAGGTAAATAACACATCCAGTATCTACAGTACATAGGTAAATAACACATCCAGTATCTAGAATACATAGGTAAATAACACATCCAGTATCTACAGTACATAGGTAAATAACACATCCAGTATCTACAGTACATAGGTAAATAACACATCCAGTATCTAAAGTACATAGGTAAATAACACATCCAGTATCTAAAGTACATAGGTAAATAACACATCCAGTATCTACAGTACATAGGTAAATAACACATCCAGTATCTAGAATACATAGGTAAATAACACATCCAGTATCTACAGTACATAGGTAAATAACACATCCAGTATCTAGAATACATAGGTAAATAACACATCCAGTATCTACAGTACATAGGTAAATAACACATCCAGTATCTACAGTACATAGGTAAATAACACATCCAGTATCTACAGTACATAGGTAAATAACACATCCAGTATCTACAGTACATAGGTAAATAACACATCCAGTATCTACAGTACATAGGTAAATAACACATCCAGTATCTATAGTACATAGGTAAATAACACATCCAGTATCTACAGTACATAGGTAAATAACACATCCAGTATCTATAGTACATAGGTAAATAACACATCCAGTATCTACAGTACATAGGTAAATAACACATCCAGTATCTACAGTACATACTTCAGATGATAAGAAAGGTTATGGCTGTAGATATGAAACTGTTTTATGTCCTCCACTTTAACTTCTCTACATCATTTGGACTTGAGGGAAATCTCTTGTTCCCAAATGACTGCAGCCTCTATCTACAGTGTATATATCTCAGTCTATCCTTGAGGCACTCCCCATGTCCACATCCTTTTTCTCTATGTGTTCACCTGAGTGTATGGCTTCATGTATTTAATAGAGGCTTCATCTCATCTGACTGTGTGTTGCAGGGTGTAACTGGAATGGATGGCCACCCTGGACCCAAAGGAAACATTGTAAGTACTGATAACACCCAGCTAAGGGCAGTTCTGAGGCACGGTGCGAAGCGGAGTAGTAGTGTGTAAATACTCCACACACTCCATTTGCATCTGACGTACACCTCACACACTTTCTCTCTATCCCCTACTCTAACACTATCACACCATTTCTACCCCTTCATCCCTTACTCTAACACTATCACACCATTTCTACCCCTTCATCCCTTACTCTAACACTATCACACCATTTCTACCCCTTCATCCCTACTCTAACACTATCACACCATTTCTACCCCTTCATCCCCTTACTCTAACACTATCACACCATTTCTACCCCTTCATCCCTTACTCTAACACTATCACACCATTTCTACCCCTTCATCCCCTACTCTAACACTATCACACCATTTCTACCCCTTCATCCCCTACTCTAACACTATCACACCATTTCTTCCCCTTCATCCCCTACTCTAACACTATCACACCATTTCTACCCCTTCAGCCCCTACTCTAACACTATCACACCATTTCTACCCCTTCATTCCTTACTCTAACACTATCACACCATTTCTTCCCCTTCATCCCCTACTCTAACACTATCACACCATTTCTTCCCCTTCATCCCCTACTCTAACACTATCACACCATTTCTACCCCTTCATCCCCTACTCTAACACTATCACACCATTTCTTCCCCTTCATCCCTTACTCTAACACTATCACACCATTTCTACCCCTTCATCCCCTACTCTAACACTATCACACCATTTCTACCCCTTCAGCCCCTACTCTAACACTATCACACCATTTCTACCCCTTCAGCCCCTACTCTAACACTATCACACCATTTCTTCCCCTTCATCCCCTACTCTAACACTATCACACCATTTCTACCCCTTCCTCCCCTACTCTAACACTATCACACCATTTCTTCCCCTTCATCCCCTACTCTAACACTATCACACCATTTCTACCCCTTCCTCCCCTACTCTAACACTATCACACCATTTCTTCCCCTTCATCCCCTACTCTAACACTATCACACCATTTCTACCCCTTCAGCCCCTACTCTAACACTATCACACCATTTCTTCCCCTTCATCCCCTACTCTAACACTATCACACCATTTCTACCCCTTCAGCCCCTACTCTAACACTATCACACCATTTCTACCCCTTCATCCCTTACTCTAACACTATCACACCATTTCTTCCCCTTCAGCCCCTACTCTAACACTATCACACCATTTCTACCCCTTCAGCCCCTACTCTAACACTATCACACCATTTCTTCCCCTTCATTCCAGTCTATTTTCCCATCAAATACACACTACTATCGTTTCAAGACTCATTTACCCACTTCCACACTCACACACTTCCACACTCTGAATGTTCTCTTGCCTTCTAATGAAGACTAGACTGGGTGTATTGAGTCCTGTGAGAGCCCAGTCCTCCGTGGCGTCTCAGTTATTCCGGGTCCATTTTGTTGGAGCGGTGTGTCCGTAATGAGAGAATGCCTGGCTGGAGCAGACAGTGGCTCCACTGGGAATGCTCCAATTAGAGAGAGAGATGGAAGATTCACAGTCTTTTCCCAGCCGCTACGAACAGGGAACATAATTGATTGTCAATTAACTGGGAAGCGAGGCATTTGCGTTTGAGTTTGAGGTTCAGCAGTTTCTTTCATTAGGAAAGTGAGTGTGTGTCTCTCTGTGTGTGTGTGTGTGTGTGTATTATGTTCCCTCCAGCTAGAAAAGGCTACAAAAACACGCTAGGTTGTAGCCTGTCTGCGTGTTACAAAGTAACAATGTAGTGATACTAACTCAATCTAAAGTCCCCTCAGTACACTGTATTTCTAGTCTTCTATGTTCTACCTCTTCAATCCACTCTGTCCTATGTACTATGTTATCAGTCCTTGTGTAAGTGTGGATGAATGTAACCAAGGTGTTTTCTCTTCATAGGGACCACAAGGAGAACCTGGCCCCAATGGACAGCAAGGGAACCCTGGTGCACAGGTCAGTGTGATGTTACAATCCTTCTTGGGCAGGTTATGAGATTG